>NC_086170.1:9855928-10138715 GCF_035149785.1 Candoia aspera
TTAGGGGAAATCGATGTAGCTGTTCTGAGGCAGCAGACGATGCTCTGAAACCTACAAGCATCAAGGACCAGGATGGTCATCGCCCAAACTAGAATTCCATTTTTGCAGAGACCTCCAAGCACTGGATCCCACGTCCAATTGCCTGTCTGCAAAGGTGAAGCTCAGATTCCTTGTAAGATGCTCGGGATAGCCCTGCTGGATCCTCTGGATCTTCTCTAGGTTGAACTTGCCCAGGCCCTTCTCTCTCTCCCTCGACCTGCTCTCCATGGTCCTGGAACCAAAGTCACTTTCCTGGTCTCCCTGGCTCTTCACAGCCGCCTCTTGTTCATCTTCCAGGCCTGAGCAGTTCTCCAACTCTCTGATCCATGGGGTTGGGTTGAAATGTGCTCTCTATTTCTTAAGAGATCTTTTCTGTCCTCAAAAGAACCTTCTGTTTTTCTGCTTCATTCTTAGGCACTTTCACCTCTCTTTCGGTGGTGCTTCTGAGCTTGCTTTATCTCTGCGAGGTGGCCAGCCTGGCCAGCCAGCCAGGACAGCAGTTAACAAAAAGCCATGCATTTTGCTGGTCCGAAGGTCCACATGGCTTCAGCCTGAACGTTATACATTTCAAAAGACTTGTGGTTACTATTATTTATTTCATTACATTGCTCCAGATTACCATTTTATAGCGTGCAACGTGTTACTATGGTTTGCTTTACTACGGAGCAAGCAGCCTTGACAGGAATAAGCTCCCAAAGGCAAGCGTGGGCGGGGGAGTAAGTGTGGAAATAACTGACTCTGTGCATCATAAAAAGATGCAACCGGACGCACAGTCGTCTCTGCTTTTTGGGAGTGTTGCGCGTTCAAAGTGCAATTCTTCCAGTTTACAACTCTTTGATGGCCATTATCCTACCGGTAATTCTGCCTGGCTTGCTGGCACGTGGAAGATCTGGGGAGGGCTTGCTTTTTGTCTGGATTTGGTGGCGCTTTGACTGAGCCCTGCCAGGAAGCACAGGTTCACCAAGGCCCTGGCTTTAAGGGTGGCTCAGAGAACGGGGCGTTCTCTGTGTTGGGCCCTGTCTGTCTTGCGCAGAGATGGGCGTGCAATTACAGGCTCACTGATTTTGGCTGAAGGCCTCCTGGGTGTGTTTTCTGTGCTGCTCCGCCTGGCCTGGAGCTAATGAGAATTTCTTCTGGCAGCCGCTGGGAGGGCAGAAGCTGCGAGGTGGAACCTGCCAGGGGCTCAAGCGGGACCGAGCAGGGGGAAAAGGCCCAGGAGTTTTTGGAGGCTGGGGAGACGTGGGTCCTGCCTTCTGCACGGCAGGATCCTTTCCTTGCCTGCCATAGGGCGCTTATCTAGCAAGGAGGGGGTTGAGTCGACCCCATCCCCAAGCCTTTAACCCAGGGTCAAGCTTTTGGACGGCATGTGACGTGCTGCTGTGCTGCTCCGTGCCCATTTCTGCACCTCCAGCGGCATTAGATTGTAACTCCCGTGCCTGAGCTGTTGGGCCTGGGGACCATGGGCTCTGTAGTCCTACGCCTCTGGAGAGCACCGTATTGAAAAATGCTGCTCGCTCCTCAGGTCAGGTGGGTGTCCCAGCAAAGCGAACTGGTAGGTAGGTGAGTGGTCACCTCTCCGGTGACCGGTGGAGCTCAGCTGCTTTTCACGATTGCTTTGAGCAACTGGAGGCTGTCCCACCAGCCCCGGTCGGTGTGGCCAGTGGTCAGAGGTGACCAGAACTCTCCTGGGGAAGAGGTGGCAACCTCTGAACCAGGAGAGGAACAGTTTTGGCTGTCCATAGCCCATGGAGATGCCCTGGGAGGACACCCGGGGCGAGGCGCCTTTGCCAGTCCAAGAGAGCTGCGTTTGAGGGTGGCTGTGTGGTGCCTGCCCGCAGGGCCAGAAGCAGAGTCTCCTCAGAGGTACAACAGGAGCAGCAAGGAGGAGGGTCTCTGCAGCTGAGCTTTAGCTAGCACCTGAGATCAGCCTCCATTGGCCTCTTTCTCTGGCGATGCCAGCTTCCCCACCGGTGTGCCCAAGTCCTCCTGTGGCATGACCAGCTTCCCCCGGGACCCATTTGGGCCACCTCGCAAACACTTTTGGCCAGCCAAGGCACCGGTGAAGGCTTCTGGGTCCGCCATGCGCTGACTTCCTTGGCTCTGGGATTGCGGGGAACACGGGGGAGGGGAGCCCCATAACTGGGCTGCAGCAATCCCAAAGCCTGAATACAGAGCCCCGATCCAACCCAGCTTTGCCCAAATGCCCTGGGCAGCCTCAAGTGGGCACTCAGCTTCTGGCTCCCATTCTGGGTCAGCCCAGAAGGTGGGTGAGCTCTCCTGGAGGAGCCGCGGGGAAGCTCACTGAGCAGGGGGTGACTCTGGGGTTGATTACCTGTGGCGGGGGGGGAACTTGCAGTTTGCTCACTGCGTGCGGGGGCTTGTCCTGTGGTGCGACTGCAGCGGTGGCGGCTTGCCGACTCACAGGGAGGCCAAGCCTGGGCTGATCAAGATCCGGGGAGCCCAGTCTTTGCCCGTAGAAATCTGAATCTAAGCAGGGGTTGGCCTCCCCGCTGCCACCCACCTCTTGAACTGGGCACAACATGGCTCCTGTCCTCTCCCTCATCCTTTGGGCGTTTGGTTGCATTCCCTGCGAGGCGGGCCCCTTCTCTGCTCTCTCTGCTGTTAAGCTGCTGCTGTTTCTGTGCGTGTGCATGTGTGTGTGTGTGTGTGTGTGATTTTCAAATTGCCTTCTGCAATTTTTTTGCTGGCCAGAGACCAAACAAATAACTATTGAAATAATTAAGCCTTCCTGCTTATCTCTCTCCAGTTTTTCTTTTCCGTGGCTTGCAATCCCCCCCTCCCCGCCGCCACCGAACAGAGACCTTTTATCCGGCTCTTCTGCTGGCGGCCTTATGGTTCTCTTGTGCCCCGTCCCTAACATTGATTACTCTTGAAGCTGTTCAATTATTTTCACAAGGCCCTTCTTGCGCCCGCCCCCCTCCCTGCCCGGTTATTTATTAGATGTCATTCAAGATCACTGGGAGACAAATATTTCTTTGTCTTCTGGAGTTTGTGGGGGGGAAGTCTCTCTAGAGCTGTGAGCCAACTTCTCTGCACTGTTTCTGGACAAAGGAACGCCACATTTCCTGGGAGTGGGTGTAAAAATACTCTGGGGTTTGAAAGTGGGACTGATTGCTAGCAGGACCCGTGGCTGTTTCTCACTGCTGCTGAACAGGCCATCCGTCGGCCTGCAAAAGGAATGGTTCGGAGTGAGTGCTGAAGACAGCCCCCCGCCCCTGTTTTTCTACTACCAGTCCTCCCTCCAACTGATGAAAGAGAACGTGCCTTTGACGCTGCTTTCAAAGCAGAAGAGAATTTCTGTACGGGGGTGGGGAGATGTGATTTTCTTGCACAATGTTTAGCAGTGGAGTGGCCAAGGGGCATGCATGCCTGGTGATCTGCAGCCTTCCTCGCCCATCTCCCGAGGAAAGCTAGAGGGGCTGTGCAAAGATGGGAAAATGCGGAAAGAGAATAACGCCCCCTCCAGATTTTGGAACGTGCTTTTAAGCACCCTGGGTGCATATGGTAGAAAAGCTGCAGGGGGTCTTGCACGGGGAGGACATTCTGGGGAAATGGAAGGGTGTGTTTTGAAGCAGCGCAGCAATTAAGAACGAAAGCCTGTGGATTGAGGGCAGCTTAAAATTTGGGGGGTGCACCAAAACGGAAGTTTCACTGCACCTTTCACCGTAAAGGAGAAGAGCCCGCCGCTGGGGGGGATGCCCTTTTTCAGGAGAAGAAGGATTTGTGGAATTCCCACAAGGGCCGAAGAAGAAAGACCTCCTGGTCTCCCCACGGTCACGCTGCCCTTGAGGCCGCCGCAAGGAGGCAGGGAAGGTGTGGCTGAGGTTGGGGGGCGCCAGAATTGGAGGGGGGAGAGGAGGGGGGGAGGAGATGATCATCCCACCCGGGTTAGTGCGGGAGGTGAGCGTCCGTCTGCTCTGCTTCCTCTGTGTCCACGTTTGCTAAATTTGTGTGACGTTACTCTGTAAAGAGACACGAAGAGTGGCCTTAGTAAGAACCTGGGGGAACTGGACCACGTGACTCCAGCCTGGGCTTATGGGAGTTGTAGTTCCACACAACCTGAAGAGCAGCAGGAGACTTACTGCTTCATCAATATGCATGTCGTGGCCTGGTAGTTTCCTGTGGAAATAATTAGCCCCCCCCCTCTTTTTTTTTTTGCAGTTAAGCAAATTTTCTGCCGCAGTCCTCAATTTACTGCGCTCCCTCCGGGTTAAATATTGGAACGGTGCCGAACATGTTCTTTCTCGGAGAACCCCATCTCCACAGACCCCTGCCTCCTCTATTCCTCCTCCTCCTCCTCCTCTTTTTCCTCGAGTGAGGTGTCTTTTGTACTGGTGTCCCAAGGCCCAGCTCACCTCGCTGCGACGTACTGGCTGTCCGGAGAATAGTTACGAAAATGTTTTAGGCAGAGAGAAAAATAAACGTCCTAGGAAGGCACTCAGTAAATTTGTGCGTAGCCCTAAAATCTTGTGTGCGTTTCTCCCGCTGGGCCCAAGGTTTCCCGTCCTTCTGCCGCAGACGCTCTTGACTGAACGAGGCTGCAAATGGAAAGTGGTTCTGGGGGTCCCAAAGCAGGGCTTGGCGGAGGACTGGTGCCCTGCTTGGCGTCCTTGCTCTGCACAACAGGGATTTCAGTTCCTTTTTCCTTGACCCCTGTTTTTAGGGGTTCTTGGTTGTTTTTTGGTGCCTTCAAGTCAGGTTTTGGCTCCGGGCGGCTGCCTGGACGAGTCCCTGCGGTTTTCTTGGCAAGATTTCGGAAGTGGTCTGCCGTTGCCTCCTTCCGAGGGCTGAGAGAGAGTGACTGGCCCAAGGTCACCCCTCTGGCTTCATGCCTAAGGCAGGACTAGAACTCACGCTCTCCCGGTTTCTAGCCTGGTGCCTGAACCTCGACACCAAGCTGTCTCTTGCATTTATTTATTCAGCTAGTTAGTTAGTTTTTATCCCGCCTTTATTATTTTTATAAACAACTCAAAGCGGCGAACATCCCTAATACTTCTTCCTCCTCCTGTTCTTGCCGCAAGAGCAACCCTCTGAGGTGGGCTGGGCTGAGAGAGAGGGACTAATAAGGACTTTGGGGAGGGGTGACCCAGCATCTGGTGTTGGGAAGAGAGGAGGGTCTTCAGGTAGTGTCAGGAGGAAGCTTGCTCTCTCCCTCTTCCTCTCCCTCTCTCTCTCGTGGCAAGCTGGCGTTGAGGCAGTGGAACTCCCCACCACATGAGTGCTGGTTTCCATGGGTTTAGAAAGAGATTTGTTGCAGTTCTGGGGGGGGGAAGAGACTCCCCCCATAGCTTTAACCTAAGAGATGTCCAAGCATACGGGCTCGTCTGTCTGATCCAATCTTAAGTACACACTGGTTTTCTTCTGCACCTTCCCACCCTGTCATTCAGTTGGACAGAGATGGTTTTTTCCAAAGAAGAAAGCTCAGTGTGCTTCTGCTGGGTAGGAGAAATTCGCCGGACGCGTGTCATGCACATGGCTGCCTTGAGCTGTCTTGTCCTGGGCAGCGCTTGTCTTTGCAATGGTGCCCGGCCTCCACGGCCCCCATTCGGCCTTGAGGGAGCCCCAGGGAAGCGTCAAGCTTGGTCAGACTGTTGCCCGCAATGGGGGCGAATGTCAGAGTGTGTCCTTGTCAACCAAGTTTTCGGTCTCAGTGGGGTGGATCCTCTCAAGGTGGTACCTGAGGGCTTCCCACTATGGACCCAGGTGTGCCCGAGTCTGCTGGCAGGAGGGAAGGAGAGGAAAGTGGATGGAGGGTGCTTGAGGGAGGGGGAGAAGGAGGGTAAAGCAGTGGGGGTGAGTCATAGGCTGGTCTCTGGCTGCACGAACAGCCTTGAGGGCATCTCCCGGCCTTCTCATTGCCACGCTGGGGGCATTCTTCTGCAGGGAGACTGCCCCAAAACAGCTCTAAAGGAGGACCGAGAGTCTGGGAGGGCGGAGGTCCCAGTGGCGGGAGACCCAGGCCTGGAAGCAGAGAAGCGGGATAGGGCAGAGAGACCTCGCCAGGTCTGTCTTGGCTCCAGCTCCCCAAGTGGGAACCCCTGAAGGAAAAAGGACCCAAATCGTCAGGGGCTCAAGAGTTTCAGTCCCAAGGAATTTAATCCCAATAACTAAATCCCAATTTAATCCCATAAATACAAACATTGATTGAAACAAGAGGCTGACTTGGCTGTTCCTGATCGTTATAATCCAGCAGGCTGTAAAACGTGCCGCTCGCTTGGTTTAGGAGCCGTTTATTTGCATCGTGGTTTATATACAGTCCATCCCAGTGTAACGCTGGAGCTTCTGAGTTTTTGCTTCTGGTGGTTTTGTCTTTTGTGGGGGGCCGGAACAAAGAAGGTTTTGTTCTCTGTTTCTGAGACTTTTAATTATTAAAGTTGCTGGTACAAGTAGACAGCGCAGGGGAGAACCGTGCATGCCTCTTGGTACACCGAGAGGATTTTTTGCCCATCGACAGAACTGAAGAAAGGGGCGGATGTCATGGACCCCCTCGATATATTTGCTTACGTTATAGAAATCTCCTCCTTAGCTTATTGGACAGCTATTTAGCACCTCCATTTGCTCTGCATTAGACCTGGTTCTATTTCAAGCATTTGTTCCTTCCCCGCTTCCAGTTTTCCCAAATTCATTTTTAATTAGCAAACGTACTAAAACGCACTAATTCCGCCGTGGCAGTTTTTGCAGCTTTCCAACATTTGCAGTTCTTTCCATTCTTGCGCATCGCTCCCCCCCCCCTTCGGCATTATCAGTCCACATATGTGCTGTGAGGAAATAAAAAGCAAAAACTGGCTGCGATCGCTCATATCGTCAAATCCCGGTTCCGTTTCCCCCCTTGCATTATACTGAATCATCTGCAGATTGGCAAAAAGCTGCACAGAAAACATCACAGTGAAGGTGCTGGCACAACCCCAAAAAAGCTTCCCTTGTTTGCGGGATGAAACAAGCGGGACAGAGTTTTGGGCTACAGTTGCATCTGGGATGGCTTCAGGATCACTTTGTTACAGGGCAAGTTAGTACTGGTAAGACAGACACAAGGAAATATCTCCTGGCTTGCTACAGTATAGACCACAAACAAAGGTTCATCCGAGTTTTGAGCACAACGGGTAAACTCAGCCGCTGTGCCTTATAAACCATGATTTATGGTGGTTGTCATGTCTCGATCCAGTTTTAAAGCCAGAGAGACGGGCGGAGGACTCGGAGGGGGGGAAGGCCCCTTCCTGGTGTGGAGGCCCCCACAGTGCAGTGTGGACCTTGGCCGTCTGGGTTCGCTGTTAGCAAACCCACCCCGTGGCACTCTGCAGGATGGAGCAAGTGATTGCTAAAGGCGATCGGATTGGAAGAGCGTTCCAGGCACGTGGCACTGTGTGGGCATCGTCCCCTCTGCTCCGTGAGCCGGGCCGGCGCTTTCAAGCGGGCAGAGGGACTGTTTGCTCTGCTGCCCCTCCTCTGGAAGCTGATTGAGGCTTGTGGGAGCCTCGGGGGGCTCAGGGCATCCCAAATCCTCTCTTGCAAGCACAGCTTCAAGTTGCAGCAACTGATGTTTATCCACCTTGAGTGCCGCCTGGCCAGACAGGCAGGATACAACTCTGAAATAACACACGGCAGGAGAAGAGGGTACATACTGATGAACAAGTGGTATTGTGGGCTGGCTCCTTCTGCGCCTGCCTTGGGACGATGTGCCCTGCTGACAGCAATGGAAACCGTTACAGCCAAATTACCCTTTTTCTTCCCAAGGACAAGCCACATAATTTCGCCCCGAGACGCCGCAGATACGTCTGCTTGCTGCTTGCCCCACCAAAAGTGTCAGGAGGACCCGGCGGTGTGTAATTTGCAGAACGCAACACAGGAACCAAATGCTTCCTTCGCCAACTGTGGTTAAAGGGGCGGGCTTCGGTTTTGCGACGTCTTCATGGGAGAACCTGGGCTGCGACCCAAATACCTTCAGCAAGGGAAGGGCCATCCTCATGGTCTGTCAGCTTGCTTTAGAACAGCGTTTCTCGACCTTGGCAGCTTGGAGGTATGTGGACTTCAGCTCCCAGAATTCCCCAACCAGCCTGGTTGAAGTCTGCATGCCTTAAAGTTGCCGAGGTTGAGAAACGCTGTTCTAAGCCATTTGTAAAAGAATAGCCGAGGATGATACAATCTGAGCTTAGCATGTTGTGCGAATCTGGGTTTCTAAGCCACATTAGCTGAGTTTCTAGAATGCGCTAAATCAAATTTAAAAAATCACATGATGACTTTGGTGTGGTTTACACATCTCCAGCGCCAAGCCATGCTGGAGAAACATCAGTTGTCCACAAGGACCATGAGGTGGGGAGACTCACTGAGAGGGGGCAACCTATTGAGCAGATCTTTCCCAGCACCCTAGCAATCCAGGAGTAATCCATGAGTATAATATGCTGTGCATTTTCTGGAAATGATGGATTCGGCTTTAGAAACTAGAAGAGGAAGAAGAAGAAGAAATGTGGGGAGGGGGCAGTCATTCCGAGAGATGCATCACGGAAGCAGCATCTCGGTCTGGGCACCCAAACCAGGGCAGCCCCCTTGCTGAATAAGCTGCCATCAACTGGGTTCTCACAGCAAGCTACATCCAGACCAGACAAAGCCAGCATCCATTCATGGGCCTTCACACCATGGAAATTGGACAGCACCCCTCCCTCCCTCCCTCCCTCCCTCCCTCCCTTCCGTCCTTCCCCATCCTGTCAAGAAGGCCTTCAGTTGGGACTTTTTGAACATAGGGAGGGCCCTCTTTCCAGCTTCCTTATCTTGATGGATGATGCAGAGGTCCATCCTGGGGGCTGCCTGGACACACCCCGTGGGGCTGTGAGCCCACAGAATGGTTCTGATGCCTCCTGCAGTGGGTCTGAAGGCCAAATGCCCCTGAGGGGGCAGCCTCGACCCCACAGTCTGTGCCGCAACCCAGCCCAGTGGGAACCAGAGTTCTGCCCTTTGGGGAGAGGCCGGGCTCCCCTCTGCGGGCTGCCTGGGTCTCGGGGGTGGTGGCCAGCAGCTGTTAGGCAAAGCCGAGCCAGGTCTGGCGGAAACAGATGGAAACAAACATTTATTTCTATGGAAACGCTGGAGAGGCGAGACGGTGGGCGAGGGATGGGCTTTGTTCGATCTGCTGCAGAATCCTGGAGGGTGCTAGGCCAGGCCTTTTGGAGGCAGGCGGCATCCGAGCCGGCCTGGGGGGCTGGGCAAGGAGCTGGGGGCGGGACAGTTTGGGCCATGCAGAAGGTCAGCCACAGGGACAAGAGGACGTCTGAACGCCCCACACGGCTTGTTTGCTTCGGCTCCATCGCAAGAGGCTGGCTCTGCGCAGAGAGCTGGGCCATAGCCCAGGGTTTACGAACATGCCAAACTTCATCCAGGCAAGATGCCGCCTGGCAACGTGCAAAGGGGATGTTGGCATCGCACGTCCCATGAACCAGGGCTAGGGGAAAGGGACTAGGCTGTGCCCAACCTTGGATAGGAGGGATTGGCAAGGGGACAGCTCAGGTTTTTGTGGATCGCCGTGTGATACCCATGCGTGCACCCTTGTGATTCAGAGAGGAGACCGTGTAGTGAGCAGACGGAGAGGGCAACGTGCGCAGGGGTGCTGCTTTGCCTGCAGCCTTTCCCAAGGCCCGCGGGGTGAGGAAGCCGATCTTGGATTGGGGAGCTGATGGGCTCCCTGGCTGGGATCACACCAGATGCCTGGCTGGACCAAAACGGAGCTGGTGGGTTGTGGTCCAGTGTCATCTTAGCTTGCTGCATAAGCCAGGCTGTTGTGTTACGCCACAACGGGTTGATCTTGGCCACCGCAGCAACCTGGATGTGGCAGCAGCTTTGTTCAGGGTTGTATGAGCCGGAAGAGGGAATGGAGCCTTGGCCTCAAATCCTTCGGCGGCCAAGAAATCTGGCTTCTTCGTGGTGGCGGGAAAGCCTTTCTGACACCCACCCCTAGGGCAGGTTGTGGGGACTCCTCAGTGAAGGCAGTGCTGGGCACCTGGGTGGCATCCATCTGCTTTGGGCGGCCCCAGTCACTGGGGATGGGTGGGGGCCGAGGTCCAGAGCGAGGGGGGCCTTTCTCGTTTCCCCCACTCCTTGCGCAACCGAAAGAACCCAGATGGCCATCTGTCCCTGGCCGTTTAATCTTGCTGGGTTGGACTAGTTGTCCTCAAGGAGACTTCCCATTCTAGGATTCCAAGAATTGATCGTTGGGTCCCGAATGGCTGCTCACCTATTCATGTTTGCAGCTGGAAAACAGTGCCCCCGAGTCAAGCCTGTCTGGGGTGATTCATCCCTGCCGGACTGTCACTCTGTTGCGAATGGCGTCTTGAGCAGGAGACCCCTTGCGTGATGGCATTTGTTTCCTCCACCATTTGCCCTCTGCATCACCGTCTGGCCGATTTGGGCCATTAAAAGGCCTCCGGTATTTCTGCCGCTCCATGATGGGCCAAGGGTGCCTTTCGCCACCCTTTTTGGTTGGGAGAAACGCTAATTAAAAGGCAGCAGGCTTTTAACACAGGCACACATGCACACTTCCAGCTGATTGGCTGCTGTTCTTTCAGTTTGTTTAGTTTCAGTTGAGCCCAGTCCCTGCCCAGTGGCATCACATCAATCAGACAAATGGGCTCTGGATTCTTGGGGCCCACCAACCAAGTCCAGCTGGGACCCATTCTTTGTGCACTTCAGCAGCGCTTCCATCAGGTTTATACTGATTTTTGCTCCTCTTGTTACGAGCAGCCTCTACCATATAAGGAGCTTTTGAGGGTGGTAAGAGAAGCTGTGCAGAGAAATGTTGCGGGGGGGGGGGGACGACAAAGAGAGGAAAAAGTGGGTGTAGCAAAGGGTTGGGGAAAGGCGGAAAAGAATTCAGGAAATGGTTTTAGTTAGGGTCCAAATCCAGAAGCAATTATTTATTGATTTTTTTCTTTAAAAAAATCTCAGTTTTTTAATAAAAATTGCGTGCCACTTTTCCCAAGCAGCTTACGCCACACTGAAATTGCAATTTAAGATTTAAAAAAAAATTAAAACACTGGTTAAAAACAGCAGCATATAAATGAGAAAAATGATTACACAAACAGAGAAGTTTCACTGCGTTCGTTTAATATAATTAATACTGATCTGTTTAGGCCTGGATCCTCAACTAAAGCCTGCAGGGGCTTAAACCAGCCTTGCCTAGACATGCTCAATGCCTGCTCTTCCTGACCAGCACATCCAGGGCATAAAAGTGTGGAAAATGGATGTTGGGATGTAGGAATTGGAGAACGACGGGCAGCATTTCCCAGTCTGGAATTCCCAAGCGTGTTGCATAACAGTTCCCAGATGGACTGCTTTTGTGCTTCAAAATCTGCCTGGTCACAAATAGTGAATAGTGTCAAAATGTCTCCAAGGGCAGCCCCGGAAATACTGCACGACAGCAGTCCATCCTTGATGTCGTCAAGGCGTACAAGCTGGACCAAAGATCAGGAGATGAAAACGCTCAATGATCCACAGGAGCAGGGAACGCGAGCACCCTCCACCTCCAGTAAACCATGGCGGTTTTCTCTCTCAGAGCTGCCTGCAAGCAGAAGCGCCTTGCAAGATGCTCCTGTTTTATGCAGCCGGTGCCATGTGAGGCTGCCGCTGGATCCCCAGCAAATGTTTTGAATGCATAAAACATAATCCCCGAATGTGAGCTTTGTTAGCATTGGCCCGGGAGCCAGCGGGGGAGGGGAGGAGGAGGCTGATTATATCCTGGGGGGAGCACGGCTGCCAGCGTAAACGAATCCATTAACTCTGCTATTAGGAGTTGCAGAGCTTCTCGGAGGCTGGCTGCAAAGCTGGCCAGCCATGGGAGCGTGAAGGAAGCAGGCAGAGGAGAGCAAGAAAGGGCCCTGCTGGGTCTGGTCAGAGGCCCCCCTTGCCCACGCCCTGGCTGGGATTTTTTTTTTTTTTATGGTGCCATGCAGGGAAAAAAATGGCCTTTCCCATCTCCCTATCCTGATCTATGTTAAGGAAAGAGAATTTGCTTTGTGGTGGCTTTCGGGGGAAGAGACTCAGGTAGGGTGGTGGTCTTGCCTGATTTAGCGATGAGCCGGCCAAGAGGCCAATGAAGGAATTGGCCCCTCTGTTCCTCGGCCCACAAATTTGGTTTGGCTTCCAAAGACATCCAGCAGCAACACGTAGGCAGGCAGGCTGGCAGGCAGAGAAGAGCTCCCAAGCCAGGGAGGACACCCCCTTGGGCCATCCCTTCTCCCCCAATGGAGGGAGACCCCTTCTCTCGCAAAGACTCAGGAGGGATCCATTGATTTGAGGTTGCCCATAATTGGACAGAGCCGTGATCTCCATCTTGATGCGTCTCTCCCTGTTCCTGATTTCGGCCTCGTGAGATCAGTCCAAAAGCCCATGGTGGTCTCAGGTCCAGGGTCTGAGTCCTCATCCAAAAGGCTTTGGGTGGTTGGCAAAGGCTTCCGGCAGCCTCGGCGTGTGCACAGGAGCCGATCGGTCGCTGGCTGCAGCCGTGGGCTTGGCCGTAGTAAGGGAGGAGGTCTAGGAAGGTACAGGTGATGTGGCTGGAAATACAGGGGTAAACAAATTGGTCATTTGCCCCTGAGGGACAAAGGGCTGTAGAAAGGCCCTGGCTTGGCCGAAGGAAACCGTCCCCCTGGGGGCCAGCAGCTACCCCCACCCTGTGTGAATTCTGGCCATGCGCCCTCTGAATCCACGAAGGCTGAAGAAACACTGGGGACTAACCCATAACGGGTGATGCGCCAGCCACCACTAGCAGCTGAGGGTGACACGTGCAGCCGGTCAGTCATGACCTACTGCAAATGTGGTGGGCTAAATTGTGGCTGAGTGTGATGCCACAGCCTGTGTTCCGGAAACCAATGCCCAATTCCTGCACCTGTCTCCAAGCACTGCTAAAGGGAAGCAGCGTGGCGCATCCTGAGCAGAGGAAGGGAGCAGAGAGGCCTTGCACCCTGTCCCGGGGCAAAATCCCTCCCGTAGCCTAGAAGCGCTCCCCAGGATCCTGCCCGTCCTCCCGAGGGGATGGCTCGGCCGGGCTGGGGTCGCTCCTGCGTGCAGGGAAGGCGACGGTCCTGGTCTCCGCTCCTCAAGAGATGGGAATATGGCCGTTGTCAGGGTAACCGCAGGTACTTCGGTCGGCCTTCACTGAGCAGATAGATGGGTGAAGCTCTGAGTCACAACCGGTTCGCCAGAGAGGTGAAGCGCAGCCCCGGCTCCTGGGGGGCAGGGGAGGCCAGCCGAACGCGGCGACGTGCTGGGGCATCATCTCCCCCCCTGAGGGCTGCAGACGGAGGGCAGCTTGCGTGGGACTGAAGGCAGTCAATGACTGCTGGTTATCCAGGCAGAGTCGGGGGGCTGGCCGTTGGCTCCCCCAAGTCTTGGCCCTGAGATGGGATGATGGCGAGGACGCCGTGGGAAGGCTGCCCCAAGTAACGTCTAATATTGTCAGGTACTTGAGTCTGGCTCCAGGCTGGCCCCCAGTGGCACACCTTGGCTGATCGTGGCCAAAGCTGAGAGTGGTTGGATCTGGTTCATCCTCGGATGGCAGGCCAGGTGGCTGCAGGGCCGGGTGCTAGACCGGGTCGGGCGTCAGTCCCATCCTCTGACCGGGCATGCAGCACACCAAAACCTCTTCCTGAATTAACCCGTTTCTTGGTTCGCCCACGACTTTGAACCATAAGCTAGCCGAGCGGCACTCCCTGAGATGAGCCCTGAGGAAATCAGGTGTGAGATCGGATCCCATCCAGACCGGTGCAATCTCAGACTCTGGGACTGGGTCCCCGGCGGCTTCTGGAGTGTGCTCTCCCACCATTAATGCCCTGTTTAATAGCAAATACGTGGCTTTTGGGTGGTTTGCAGCATAAGAAGGTAAAATGGGGGTGCTCTTCTGGGGGGGTGGAGGGGCTTTTGTACGTGGTATACAAAAGATGGCCCCTGAGAGGGGACCCAGGAGGGCAAGTCCCTCCTTCCACTTCTGTTGATCCCCCCAGGGAGATCCCAGGAGGGAGGCTCTCATCCAGCGAAGGGAGATCAGGGGTACAGAATTGAAATTGGCTCTTCCTGCTCTTGACACCAACCTGCGGTTGACTTAAAGAGGCGCCCAGAGAGGGCAGGAGGGTGCAGGCCAGACACTGACCGCGAGGGGCTCGGCGCACTTTGGGGCAAAGCTGCATTTCCCCTATCCATCCGAGGCTGGCCTGAGAGGTGATGTTGTGCTAGGACTTCCAATGGGGGACATGGGGGGGGGGGCTTTTCTGGGCTTCCCAGACGGGGCCAGGGGCACTGGCAACAGCAGCAGCAGCAGCAGCTCCAGCTCCAGCTGAAAGAAGTTCAGCTCCATCGGAAGCAATTAAAGGCTTGAGGGTCAATTAGTTTGCTGATGGGGTTTATGAAGATAAATCATCCCACCTCGGCCTAGCAGAGCAGCCACAGGCCTCAGAAACGCGGGAGCGCAGAAGGGAGGGAAGAATTGCGGTCTGGGCAGGATCAGCCGAAGCGCCGAGGAAGCAGATTGTGGAAGATCTCCGGCTGTCTTTCAGGTGCCCATAAAATATCAAGAAGGGTGTGCCATTAACTGTACTTGGCATGGCAGGTTTGGGCCAACAGTTTATCGCTTGGCCTCAGTGTTCCCATCTGTCAAATGGGCAGATTTGATCCCTGCTCCGGGTCTTTGTTCCAATTCGGTGGGCAATCCAAGGGGGCAGTGTTGGAACCCCTGACCCCGTCCAGTTCCTGGGGTGGGTAATACCCCTGGATCCACCTACTTTGTTCTACCAGGTCTAGTAGATCTCAGAATAATGAGATGGTGGTAATAAGGCTCTGCCCCACTGGCCTGCTTACTAATGATGGCTAGTCATATGTGACCTCAGGTGGGGTGATTCTCCCTCTGCCCTCTACTTCCAGCTTTCTTCTCCTGTAAAAGGGGCTTGTTCTCAAACCCGGTTCTTGGAGGCCATGAGAGTTTCTCCTGGGGATGCTTTTCAGTGTGGAAGTTGCTTCTGGGGGAGGGGGCTCTGCTGACATCTTCCTACCCCTCCGGAGCCTCCCTGTCTGCCCACGTTTCCTGCTAAAGCCAACCCCTCAAGGAGACGTGAGCCCAGATGCCTCCTGATGTCTGTTTTTTGAGGCTGAACAGAAGAGGGTGAATGCCGCTAGCCTCTTCAGCCCCTAAAGCAGGGCAAGGGCATCATGCCCTGTCCAGCCAAATTGCCCCCAAATTCTAGTGCTTTGAAGGGATTCTGAAAAATTCTCTTGTATTGGGTTGAATGGGAACTGGTGGGAAAATGCACACCTGGAAATGTGTATTTCTCTCTTCGTTGTGGTCTTTGAGTCTGCCTCCCAGGCCCGCAACTAGGGTCTGTGTCACCCAGGGCAAACTTTTATTTGTTTATTTATTGTTCAAATTTCTATCACTGCCCATCTCCCCCCAAAAAGGGACTCCCCCCAAACATGGATTCCGTGCCCATTTTGGTGCCCCCCCAGCACGGCGCCCGGGGCACATGCCCAGCTTGCCCCCCCCCCAGTTGTGGCCCTGCTGCCTCCCCCCCCCCCCCCGCCTCCGGTGCCCGGTGTTGGGTGGCAGGTTCTTTGCCTCCTTTTCTTTCTTTTTTTTTTTTTTGAAACCTGCCTGAAATTGGAAAAGAGGCCTAGTGAATAATTTCATCCAGAAGTATTTGTGATCCGAAAGATGGGGCTGTGCTGTGATGCTTAGGAAGCTTTTGTGGACGTTCCCGTTAATCCTGCTGCACAGGCCGTAGGGTTTTTGGGTGGGGAGAAATGCAGCTCAGGATTGGGGGCATGGAGATAATTGGCAATTACCTGTCACCGGTAAAGACGTTGCTCTGGAGCTTGAGAACCTCGGTCCGGTGGGTGGGCTGCCCGAGGGTCCTGCAGGATCGTAATGGTTTTATGTAAATTTGGGGCTTGTGATTACACTTGGACCATTGCCTTGCCTTTGACAGTCAAGGCAAGCCTTTGAGGAAAGTTCCTGCGGAGGTGAGGAAGGGACAGAGGAGGGCGGGCCAGATTGCCCTGGCAGTAAGGCAGCTCCGCTCCTTGGAAAGAGAGCAGCCTTTGCCTCTCTGGGGCTTTGAAAAAGGCAGCACGGCAGAGGCCTGTCAAATTATGCACGGCGAGGGCTCCCTGTCCGCCTTTTGAAGTCATTGGGAAAGGGCACTAGCCCTGCCAACTGCCCGTCAGGAATATTGACCTGATTTACCATTGGCGTTTTAAGCAGTTAGTTGATTGATAAATTACATCTAAATACATCTTCTGCGCATTGCCCACAGAGGGGAAAACTCTGGCTGGGGAAGGAAAGCTGATCCGACCTTGTTTAAATAATGGGAGGAAGTGAACGCATTCAAAGTTTTCTTGCCCCAGGTGGGCAGAGATAAATTCTACCCTTCCACAAAGTAGGGCCTGTTTGCTTAATTGCCAAAGACATTCATTTCCTGTTACCTCTTCACCAAGGATCCACAGTGCACTTCCACGCAGTCCCTGGGTAAGAAACAGGGAGTTCACCAAACGTGCATGAAATTAACTCATTAATTAGAGCTTTTAGGACAGGTGGCTGCCGCCTCGGACTTCTGCAAGGATGGTTTGTATTCTGGCAGGTCCATCTTTTGCCTGCCCCTTTGCCAACATAGCTGTCAAGCATGAGTGGAGGTGTGTCGTGCCATTTTGGGGAGTTGGATGCAAGATGTTGTTAGGTGTAAAGAAGGTAAAGCCTCTTTTGAGCTGAGCTCAACTCCTGGAGATGGTAAGGATATATTTATCCGTTGTTCCACCCAGCACACCCCTTGCTTGCTCCAGAAAGTTAAATGGGACACACATTTCCAAAGTTTCCCATTGCATGGCTGGCTGGGGGATTCTGGTAGTTGGTGTCCACACATCTTAAAGTTGAGAAATGCTGGTCTAGAAGTTCTTGCCTTATGCATGCAGGACTAGAAACTTGCTGAGATCAACAAGATTTGCTTCCAAGTAACTGTTCAGATTTATTCCCGGTCCATGGCACCCATTTTCAGGTGCTGTGCCATCCATTCACTTTTATAGGACATGTCTGTAAACATTGCCTGCTTTCAGGTGCACGCTGGTATTAAAAACACTCTGTTCTGAATGCAGTTTTTCGCCATGAGTGCCATGTAGCGCAAACTGTTCCAGCAAATAACAACAGCAGACTTTGCCATCCATGTCAGTTGGGCATAACTTGCATGGATCAAAGTATGTCCTGTAAAAATCAGTTTATTTCCTTTCTTTCTGGGGAATGCTTATAAAACATTCTTGCAAAGCAAGAGAAGCATTCTGCCTCTTGAAAAACCAACAAAAAATGTACCCATTTGTTCCCTAAATGTGGCATAAGATATGCCACAGGCATGCTAGAGTAGGCTCATTGCAGAGATTGGGGCTTGCTTCTGAGTAAATGTGCATAGCATTGTATCATTCAAAGCAGGCAGCGAAGCTGCTGAAAAGGACAGATGTTACCAGCCTTAGGCTAAATATCCTATTAGGATTTGGGGCTTTTATCAATGGAAATGTCAAAATTTGCTTTGCCTTTGACGATTCCAACGGTCTCTTCTGAGCCTTTAGATTTTGTGGGTTTTCTTTTATGCAACAGAGCAAAACTTAATAATACAAGGCAAAAACAAAAAAGAAGCCCTGCGGCGTTGAATGATGAGTTATGAAATCATTAAGATTTTATGGAATAAACGCAAGAATCTGGTACAAGGAGGCTGGGAGGAGGCTGGGAGGGCCGTTTGGGTAGCGATCGCAGGGAGGGGACCGCTTAGCAAGATGGCCTTGCATTTCAGCTGATGCAGGCGGGCCATATGAACACGACTGAGGGATGGATGGATGGATGGATGGATGGATGGATGGATGGATGGATAGATAGATAGATAGATAGATAGATAGATAGGGGTGGGGTGCGTGCCGAACCCAAGCAGTGCCTTCCTTGAAGCTAGCAGCATTCACACAGCCTCCAGAAGCTGGGAGGGTGGGAGGCTGCTAGGCCTGGTGGAACTGAGTGGGCCGGGCCAGACCAGGTATCTGCCCCTTCCCCTTCCAGCTGTGGTGAGGAGGGGGCGCTGGTCTGCCTTCCGGTGAACGAAGCTGTGCACCCAGATTTTGGGGTGGGGGGCAGGTCCATGCAGCAGCTTTGCGGGTGAGACTTTAGAGGAGATCCTTGCAAAAAGGATCCAGAGGCTGCTCTAAACGGCTTCCTATTGATTTTTCAGCTCGGATACTTTATCACTCCTTGTTACCTTTAAAAAGCCGTGTCATCAGCGAGAAGGACCAGGAGGGTTTATCCCCAGCCCCTTCAAGGCGTGTTTCACAACACTCAGGGCAGAGAAGGCAGAGTTTCCAGAGGTGGTTGCAGCATGGCTCAGTCAGGTCAAACCTGGTTGGTCCTTGGACAGGGGACCACTAGGGGATCCCAGAGTCATAGGGGGGAATAAAAAAGCCTGTATTGTTGCCAAGAACCCTCTACAGCAGTGCTTCTTAAACTTTTTTCCCTGAGGGCCCCTTCCCACTTTTAAAAATTACAGAGGTCCCCAAAAACGCTTTTGTTTGTGTGGGTTATATTCACCATATTAAAAACTAAAACTGACACATTCACTGCCATTCCTGCATCTCACGATTGTCTGATGGGATTTTAATATTGTATTGTTTTTCAACCTAGGCTGGCCAATAATTTTGATTTTGTGGACCCCTGAGAGGGCCTTGGGGGACCCCCAGGGCTCCTAGGACCACACCTTAAGAAACACAGCTTTATAGAAAAGTCCCTGGGAGCCAGTTGGGTTGGAGAAAAATGGTTTTGGGTGGTGCTGTGAGCCCGCCAGTGGTTAGCTTGTAGTTCGGTCTCTTGGGTGAACCCGGAAGAGGAACCAGGCTAAGCTTATGGGGCAAACGCAGCCTGGCTGAAAGCAGGGTGGAGAGAAAAGTGCGTCTCTCCCTTCCCGGCAGCTCTTCTAGCTCCTTCCCATCGTCCTCAACCATCCCTTCCTGACAACTGTCCTTGATGTTCAGGAGCTTGGAGCCTGTTTGGCCCAGCCCGGCCCAGCTCTTCCCTCGTGGCCATTGTCCATGGGAACTCTGCCCTTTGCAAGGTGCCTCTGCTGGCGTGTTCCCTCTCCAGATCAGCTCACTAATCATTGCCAAGCCTGATTAGGGTAATCTTGATCAGTTTCAGTTGTGGTTTAATAACTTACGCAAACCCAGCCTAGAGAGGAGTCCCTGGTGCTCTCCGAGCTTGGTGGTGGGCTTGCAGATGTTTCATTACCCGACTAGGCAACGTCATCAGGGTGAGGGTGGGTGGGGCTTGCTCCCTGTTTATCTATGGTAGAGGAGAATTTAGGGTCTTGTTCCTCCCATGCAGCCATCCTGGCCTCCCAAGCTCCTTTATCAAGGGGCCTGATTTTCTTACCCGTGCTTGCAGGGTTGACCCCGGATTTCGGCCACCGACAGTTTTCTTCCGTTTAGTGAAGCCCAGGGCTGGCACAAGGTGAGACCACATGGACCTCTGCGATCTGTGTTGGGGGAAGAAGCAGAAGCTGGCGACATCTGGAGGGTCGGTGGGCTGGGAACTCGCCCGGGTAAAAAGAGTTCCCCTGAGCAGTGCCAGGGAGAGCCCCCAGAATGATCCGGGAGAAGGGCATGAGGCTTGGCATCTCTGGAGAGTGCTCTTTCCTTGTGAGTGATCTTGCCAGGGTGGCCTCCCTGGTGCACCAGGGGCACCAGGGCAGTTGAGTGCCTTTTTCTCCCCCAAGAAAAGAGTCACTCCAATTGCGCACCTCTGAGAAGCAGGCGGGCAGGTAAACAATAATCCGCCACTAAAACAAGGGGATGGATTGAAGCAATGGTCCTGCATGCCAGCATAGTGAGCTTTTCGGTGGCAGGTTGCTGGCCAACCCCCTTAAATGGGCAGAGCTGGGACAAAACCTGAACTTGATGTATTTTCATTTAATCTCAATGTAGGCTTAATTAAAATGGAATTAGCCCGTTAACGTGATTACTCCCCCGTGCATTTGTTAATTTTCACTCTTCTGTCACATTAAGCACTGCAGTTTGTGGCAGCCTTGGTGGGGCTGCACGCGCAAACTCAGGAGGGGTCCCTGGGGATCCCCCCACCTAGACACACCTAGCCAGGAGAAGGGGGTGGGGCTGACCACACCCAACAAGGCGGAGGACCGAGCAAAAACAGAGCCAAGCGGGCTGTCACCGTAAGTCGTGACAGATTGTTCGTTTGGGCATCCAACATTACAGGGATAGACTTCGCTTGCACAGCGTGGCCAACTTTTTGCATTGGTGCAAGGCATGCAGCCAGGAGTGCAGCTGAATTGGCTGCATTTGTGCAAGGTGCTCACAAGTTACTCAAGGCAGAAACCCAATCTTGGCACACGGTGCACACGTAGCCAGTGGGTCTTCCTGACCTGGTTAAGTGTGTTGTGTGAATCCTGCCAAACTGTGTTTTCCTGACCCAGGTTTAGAGTTTGTGTGAACCCAGCCTGAAAGTAGCTTCTCCACAGGCAAAAGAGCCGCGCAGGGATGCAGCCATTAGGGCCACGTCGAGCTGAGCCTGTGGCGGTTTATCCAGACTGGGTGAGCAAAGGATGGTTTCGGGGGCTGCATGCGGACACAGCCGTTGCTGGAGAGTCGTCTTTGGAAAGTGCAACTCAGGTTCCATTTAACTGGGTCTCTCGTGATGCCGGTGGACAGCATCAGATTATTTCTTTGGGGGTCCTCCTAAGCAAGGGGGCCGTTTTTCTGGCCCCTGCAAACAGATTCCCTTAAAATTCAGGGATTTTGTGAACAGGACTTCGGTTTCAACCCTCAGCTCTTCCTCCGCCATCTGCATCGCTCTTAAGAAGAAGAAACGGAACCACCCAGCTACCTGGTATAGGGATTTTGTTGCAAAACATTGATTTGCCCTTTGCAAGCGGGCTGCTACAAATGCCAAACGTTTACAGGGTGAATTATTATGATTAATTATATGAGGATTAAGATCGTTGGAATTCGTGATAGAAATGCAGCGTACAAAATCTCAGGGTTGTGGATTAATTGAGAGGGTTAGGTTTTTGTCGCACTAAGCCACAATGGGCTTGTTTAGGTGTGAAAATTCTCCTACCCGGGGCCTGCATGTCTTAGCTTAAGTTTCGTACAATTTGTGCGGCTGGCCAACCGTGGCATATTTCATAAACCATCGTTCTGCAAGCTGTAACTGATTGCAATCTCCAGATGCTGTGTTTTGCTATGACTTCGTATAATGTGTGAATCCGTCCTGGGTAGCTGCTGAATTGTGGTTTGTGGCTTGTTTCCATTTTTATTGGGGCGAGGTCCTTGTTTGCGAGTTGCTGTGGCCCCATTTCATACTTTCTGTATCTGCCCTCTGGACAGCCTCAGGACTTGAAGAAACCTAGTCCAAATTTCTTAAATGGACCCCCGGTTTTGATATGATTGTGCTCCGGGTGCAGAGGGATAAATTCATGGAGATGAGAGTTGAAGACCTTGGGGTGGGACAGCAGGCCTCCAGGCCCCAGTCGCAGAGGAGCAAAGGCAGACCTGGGGCATCGTGGCTCCATGTGCTTGGCCATTGAGAGGGCAAAAGAGTGGACTAAAATGGGCCTTGGCCTGATCCAGCAGGGTCATTCTCACATCTTCTTGTCCCTGAAGTTGCAGTAAGAACTCTACATCTGCAACCAGAGACCCCTTAGTGGCCTCCTTCCAGCGGGTGGAAAGGGGCCTCCCCATTAGCTTTCTCCCAAAACCCAGAGTCTTCAGGGTCTTAATTTCAAGACTGAACCCCTTTCATTTCTGCCAAGCCAGGCGTGTGGTGCAACCCAGCCCTTCTGTTGTGTGAAGCCAACGACTTTGCTTCGTAAAACTGGCTCAGCAGGTGACACACACCCTGCTACTATGGTTTATTCAGTAAACAGTGGTTATTTTTCAAGGCGGCTTTGTTCTGGAGATGCTGGAAATGTAAGGCTTGGTTTATTTTGTGTGTTGTGTGAACTGCAAGCACAGTGCTTTGCAAGCGATGGTTTGCTGCTTAATGTGATGTGTGAACTCTGCCAGCTGAAGCTCGTCAGTGCACCATGGTTTAGCATGACAGGTGATCAGGCAGGCCCTATCTGGACATGGGCCCCCTGGAAATACACGGGGCTGTCCCACTGGAACAGTGCTTCTCCCCCTTGGCAGCTTGACGATGTGTGGACTTCAACTCCCAGAATTCTCCAGCCAGCATGGGAATTCTGGGAGTTGAAGTCCACACACCTTCAAGCTGCCGAGGTGGAGAAGCATTTACTGGAGAGTAGACCCCTCTTCCATGCACCCAGGGGAGCCGGCACTGCCAGGGCGTTTCTCCTCGGCCCGGAATCACGCGGGGCAGTTCGCCCGGGCTCGTCTCGCTCCCGGACGCGCAGCTCGCAGGGTCTCTCCCGCGTCAGCCGGGCACGGCCGCTGGGGATGGCCGCGGCGTCCGCGCTGCCCTGCGCTGCTCCCGCCGGCCGGCGTGGCTCCCCGCCCAGCTTCGGAGGAGCGCGGGGGAGCTCCGAGTCCCGGCTTGGCCAGCCGCGCTCCTGCCCCAGGGTCGCGCCCCGCAGCTCCGGGCGCGGCGGCGGCGGCGGCGGCGAGCGGGCGGAGCGCGCGGCGCTTCCGAGCCCCAGACGAACCGCCGAGCCCGGCCCCTCCTCCGGCCTGGGCAGGACAGGCGCGCCGGGCTCCTCCTCCGCCTCCGGGGCGGCAGCGGAGCCGGTGAGCCTTCCGCGCTCGGCCTCCGGGCGGCCCGGCCCGGCCCGGCCCGGCCCGGCCACGGCGCTCCGGGACGGGGGCGGGGGCGGGGGCGGGCTAGGGCGGGAGGCCGGCCCGCCTGTCCTGCTCAGGCTGGAGGAGGGGCCGCGGCGGGGGCGGGGCGGCCTGTCCCCGTCCCTCCCCCACCCCCCCAGCCGCCTCCCGCCCCGGCCGCGCTTCTGCCAGCTGCGCCGCCCGGCCTCGGCTGCAGCCCCAGCCGCCGGGCGTCGCGCGCCCCGGGGAGCCGCGGGCGGGCGGGCGGGGAGGGACGCCGGGGGCCGGGCGCGCCATGCGGCTGTTGCGGCTGAGCCTCCCGCCTTGTCCCTCCCGCAGGCCAAGATCGCCGGCATGATGGAGGGGAACCAGCAGCTGGCGCTGCGCATCGACGGAGCGCTCCAGGCGGCCGGGCAGGAGGTGAGCGCCCTGCGAGCCGAGCTCGGCGCCGCCAGCCGCAGACTGGCCGAGCTCAGCGCCGACGGCCCCCCCAGCGCCGCCGAGATGGCCGCCGGCGGAGGCGCCCCGGACCCCGCGCAACCCAGCCTGCAAGGTAAGACCCGGGCGGGCGGGCGGGCGGCGGCGGGGCGACCGTCCGGGGAGGGGGGCGGCGGCGGGCAGGCGGGCACGGCGCCCAGCTCCCCCGGCGCTGCTCGCGGAGCCTCCGGAGGGGCTGCGAGGGGGGCGCGGGGTCCGGCGGCCGTCCCGGTGCTGCGCGGCAGCATCGGGAAAAGCTTCGTTCGCGGGCTGCTCCGGACGAGCCTCCCGCGGCCAACTTGGAATCGGGCGGCCGGGCTTCGCTCGCGGGCTGCTCCGGCCCGGCGCCCCTCCGGCCGCCAGCTGGCTGGCTTGCCCGGCCGGCCGGCCTCCGGGCGGAGCCGGGGAAGGGTTGCCTTCCCGGCAGCTGCTTTCCCCGCTAGCTCGGCCGCGCTGGGCTCGAGAGAGGCGGCCGAGGGCGCGTGCTGCTCCGCCGCCTGGGCCGGGGGGGGGGGGCGGGGGGGCCGCGGACTCGCTGAAGAGACCCCGCGATGCGGCCCTCGGCGTCACCGCGGCTGCGACCGTTAGCGCCGGGGCCGCTTCTCGAGGGCCAGCGCTCGGGTGTGCCCGCAGTCCGGCAGGGCTTCCGGGCGCCTAGGCCGGGGCGCGCACGGGGGCCCAGGACCCCCTCCTCCTAGGGGTGCCGGCCGCGCGCCTCTAGCTGTCCTTAAAGGCGAGGGGCGCTTCGGTGAGGCCGGAGCCCCCGGGGGGGGGGGAATCGTGGTTGGAGCGATGACGTCATGGGGTGCGAGGCTCTCGGTGGAGGCAGCGCCTCGCTTACTTGCTCCCCCCCCCCCCCGAAAAAACGCCAGCGGAGCGTTAGAGCCAAAGTGGCCTGTTTGGGAAGGAGATGGTGGGAAAGCCCTTGACATTTTGGGAAGGTGGATGTGCAGAATGCTTCCCCCTCCCCCAGGAATAGGGAGGAACTGCTCTCTGAATTGGGTGGTATTTTTGCTTGAAAGGGAATTCAAGAATTGGTTCCTCTCTTGTTTATCCTTCTAGTAACAAGTCTGAATCTGCTTCCTAAAGCACGCCTTATCGTTCTTACTGGGATTTGTTGGGGAGGTGCTGGTGGGAGGAATTGGCAGATGGAACCAGCGAAGCAGTCTTGGCTGAAGCGGCTTCTCTGTGGAAGCATTTTAATCATGCTCAGTGTTGTAAAAAATGGGGGGGGGGTGATCTGTGCCTGAGGCAAGCCAGCCTTAGCCAAGGAGCTAGTGGCGGGTCTAAGGGGCTGAGCCCCTTGGCACAAAATGGGGGCGGGGGATGCTGAAGATCTGGATCCCCTGCCCTGTTCAGAAATCCACCAAAGGAGGATTGTGAGCGTGGGCTGTTCTAAATGGCAAATTGCAAGCACTGCTGGAGGGAGAGTGTGCCCCCTGGGGGTGTGGTTGTGGGGCAGGTAACGCATGGCCTTCAGGAGGCGTGCCATTTTCTCCTCCTCTGTTGACCCTGTGGGGCACAGCCACTACGAGGGGAGTCCTCCAGCCTCTGGAAGGCAGTGGCTTTTGTGGGTATGGCCCTCTGGGGGTGACTCAGAAGTCAGACCCTCCCCAAGGGGGGTGGCGATGATGGTGACCTTGGGTAGCCACCTGTGAACCCCCCCCCTTGGTGCGAAGAAGGCAGACCCACCCTACCCAGGGCCTCTTAGAGCAGCGAGCAGCCTGTTGCTCTGCACTCCCGTGGGGTGGACAGCTGCAGGAATGGTCAGATCACATGCCAGTCAGAAAATGCATGGGCCTCCCCCAAGTGGAGGTTCTCCAGAGGTATGGACTTCGGATCCCATCATCACCATCATCATCATCCAGGGTTTTGGCAGAGAATGGCCTTCCCGCTATGCCACTGGGTTGAGTTCTTGCATTCGGGGAATTTAGCTGTCTTCGGACCTCGTTCACACATGGGGAGAGACCAGCTTAAACGCTGCTTGGCCGGACGGCCTTGGGGGTGCTTCAGGGCAGGGGGAGCCGGTCCTGTCCTTGGGCCACCTGGCTCTCCAGCGGTGGGTGGTGCAAATCAGCTCCCTTCTTGTGGGCTCGGGAGGCAGTGGGGGCCAAGAGCGCTTGTGTGCCTGCGTTTCAGCTGGGGCTACGTGGTCATGCCAGCCTTCCAGAGTGGCTTCTGCCACAGTCTTTGGAATGTGGCCCTCAGGAGAACCTGCCTGAGGGAGCCTGGCTCCTCAGGGAAGGAACCTGAAGCCAGCTTTTTGGGGACTGTTGTGTTTATTTGCCAGTCTTGCCCCTGTGGCCAGCCGGGAAGCCTCCCAGCCTTCATCCTTTGCTGCAGAAGAAACTGTCATACAGTAAAGCTGCACGTGGCGCTGATTCTCTATTTTATTTTATTTTTTATTGCCCGTTCGAAAGCGGATAGGCTGCCTTCCGATGCTGTAGAGAGTCTTTTCAGGGTGGCTTGCAAACATTTTCGGATCACCTTTTTAAAGTTAAAAGAGAGTGGGGAAAGGTATCCTAAGTGCACCCAAAGCAGAGGCCCTAGTTTAAAGGTCGAGGCTCCAGAGATGCTGGAAAAGTTTTGACTGGTGGATTTCAGGCCCCCTCCGAAGTCACGTGCAAGATGCAGATGTTGCTGGAGGTTAAATTGGCCGGTCTTCAGCTTCCCCATCAGGGATCTCTTCTGTGAAGTTTGGGGGGGCAGAACCTGGCTGGGGCCGGGGGGGTGGACTGGAAGCCGGCTCTTCCATCCCTGCAAGGTAGGGCAGGCCCCGTTACCAGAAGCTTTTTTCCCACCCGTTTCCATTCGGTTTCAGGAAAGAGAAGGGACTCTGCCACTTCTTTCCAGGGAGAAGAGCAGTTTTTGGGCGGAGTGGGGTTTTTGGCACTCGGGAAGCAATCAGGTGGCCAAGAAGTGTGCGTAAATATCCTGCCAGTCAGCACACGGCGATCTGCCCGGATTTCCACCCTTCCGCTGCATCCCAAAGGAAGCCACGCTCTCCGCTTGCTCAGAACATCTTCCTCCCGTCGTTACTAAGGGGAAATCCTGCCGGTGGAGAAGGGTTGGAGCGTTTCTGCTTTCCAAGGAAGGAAGGAAAGGGTGCCTCGTGTGGTGGTGGCTGGTCCAGGGTGAGGTTCCATGGCGGAGGAGGAGGAAGCGGTGAAGCCGTGCCCCTTGCCCTTCCTTGGCAAGCTGAGGCTTGGTGGCTGGAATGGGCATCTCTGGGGCTGCCCGGCTTTTGCAAGTCGGCTTGTGAGGGGTGGCTTAGCACACCGTGTGACCCTGGCCTGGCCGCCAGGGGTGTGCCAGGACCCCCACCAGGTGCAGCCTGGAGGCAAGGAAAGAAAATGCTCTTTCAGTTCCACCGTGAGTCAATAGGTTACCATTTGTCCTAAAAGCTGGAGAAGGTTAGATGTTGGGCATTGAACTGCAGCTGGGCACCAGCTGTTGGAGATCTCCAGGAACTGCACAGAGGGCTCTTTCGAGGCCAGTGGCAGTTGGGTCTCGAGTGGCAGAGCTCAGCGGTCGGCCACTCATGGCCTGATGGGTGCGCCCACGTCCAGCTCCAGCACGCCCAAGTCGCTGCCCTGAAGCCCCCGCCTTCTGTGCCAGGGGCATCCTGGCTTCTGCTGCTAATTCTGCGGCTGGTCCCAGGGCACATGGGACTCCCTGCTCCTCAAACATACCAATCTGACATCACACGTGCTCAGTGCGATGCCATGGGGGCTCCCCACAGGCCAGCAATGGGAGCTGAAGGGTTTTCAGGGGGTCGGCCATCCGGGCCTCCTGGGTGGGACCCGGTTTCATCAGATTGTGGATTTCGGGCTGAGAGGCTCCTGCCTTCTGTGGTCACAGGGCAGCTGGGTTTACCCCCCACCCTGAGCCGTGGTTGCTTTCGACCCCGGCTTGGGTGAGCCCAGCTGTTCTGGCTCATTCGAGAACTACCCTATTATGACAAAACACAACGCGTGGATCCAAGTTGTTGGTCCCCCAAGCCATGACTTACTTGATGATGGTTTGTTGAGTTAACCGCCGTTGGCTATGTCCACGCATCATGCTGCACCGTGAGCCAAAGGGTCCAAACCACAGCGGTTGGCCTGCCCCGCAAATAGCCCTCTTGCGCTTGGCCTGGTTTCTGAGCTCCACACGTTTGTGCTGTAGCTGCAAGCCCCCTGCTGTCCTTTCGGTAATAAAAACACACAACTGCGTGTGTCCTCTCCGGCTGTCCCTCCGTGTGCGGGGTTCTGGAACCATCTGCTGGTGTGCCGTTTGCCTCCTCGCTTCCTGCTCGTCTGCGTGCCGCCGGCTCACAGGGCCCTCTTATGGGGCGCTCATCCCGTGCAGCGCCCGGGGCCTTGTAGGCAGGGGGACCCTGAAGAGCAGCATCAGCCGAGGGGTAACGGGGGGGCACTTTTGGCCGTGGACGCCTGGATGCCAGTAGAGCAGTTTTCGCACCCAGGTGATGCCAGGCTCTGAACGGTGATGCTTTCCTGTCGTTCAGTGGTTGGCAGGTTCTCTGGGAGCATTGAGCCCAAACCCTTCCCACTTTGTCAAGCCTGTGCAGTGGGGGGGGGGTCTGAAAATGATACCCCTCCCCTGCAGGCAGAGGCCTGGCTATGCTGGGCATCAGGACTTTCTCTTCTGCCGGCGGGGACAGTGCGTCATGGCCAAGTTCCCACCGGGGAGGAGACCATCCACTGTGGCTAATCAGCTCCAAGGGTGAAGCGGGAGGCAGTGCGGTGCGTGTTGATTGTGTGAACGCGTCTGGGTGGTTTCCTAACCCTCGTTTAAGGCTTGGGGTGTTGGGCAGACAGGGCCTCGGGCTGGGCTCTTACTGAACTGAGCAATTATTGGTTTAATGGGGGTTTGTTGAGTTCCAGACTTCTGTGGTGAATTGTGTACAGGTCTTGACAGTCAGCCTGGTAGATGGGAAAGTATTAGCAATCCTCTTAGCTCATCCTCCCCGTCAGGCATAAGCCATGCTTTGCAGATGAGACCAGACAAGCTGGATTCAGGCCCACATTAAGCATCCAGCCATATGATGGCTTAGCATCACTCATGAACCCAGTCAACTAATGATGGTCATTATTGTTAGTTATTTCCCCAGGTTCCATGGAAGTCCTCCTTTTTTGTTTCCCCACAGCAGCACCCCTGTGAGGTAGGTTGGGCTGAAAAAGAGGAATTGGCCCAAGGGCACCCCAAGAGTCCTCACAGCCAAGGGTGAACTTGAACCCAAACCTCCTCAGCCTAAATCCAGCTTCTGTACCGCTTGGTGCCATATGAATGTGGCCTCTGGCATATAAGCCATGATTATGGCTTAGCGTGATACATAAACCTACCCACTTTCGTTCACTAATAAGGTTCTTACCACACCCCCTCTTGCGCCTGGCATGGTTTCTGAACTCCAAAATACGGTTTGCTGGTTTGCAACTTAGCATGTTGCGCCAGCCCGGTCTCTGGCTCGGAAGCCACGGTTCTTGGGTCTTGGCTTAGCATGCTTGTGCCCAGAAAATTTATTTTGCAAATCCTGACTTAGTGTGTTGGTCTAAATGCGCTGGCATTCTCTTTTAGCAGTTTGTGTTCTCTCTTGCACTGCACAGGAGCTCCAGTGCTGAAATTTTGGGACCCTCCTTGCCCTGGGAGGATACCCAAAAAATGAAGAAAGTGGAAAGCTGAAAATTCCAGGGCTGTCTTGCAGCAGCTCAGCCAAAATCTTTTTTGTTGTTTTGGTCTACATTTGTTGTTTTGTTGCAGGATCTGGTTTTACGTGTTTGAAAGAACATTGTGTTTTGTGTGGCGGGGGTGGCGGTTGTGTCTTTTGTGTTAAGAGGATCAGATTTTGCTTCCTTGGAAGGTGGTAACGTGATCAACGGCAGGGGAAGATCGATTGGGGCTCCGGCAGGTGCCTCCCTCACCAGAAGGACTAGAAAACAATTCCGGGGCTCATCTTAAAGAGTTTGTTTCAGCTTAAAAGAAAAACTCCTAAAATGAAACTGAAAAAACCAGAGAGCCAAAATGTTTCTGCTCGCCTTAAGATGCAGAAATTGCTGCATTTGTAGAACATGTTAAGAAATCTCTGGGAGTGAAAGCAGGGGGGTCCTGGATTAATCAGTTTACCTAGTTTTTTGGGGGGGGGTTGGACCCCAGATAAACTACAGTGACTGAGTTTGCACCATACGTGTTAGTTTAGCGCAGTGTTTCTCAACCTTGGCGTGGCTGGCTGGAGAAGTCTGGGAGTTGAAGTCCACACCTCTTAGAATTGCCAAGGTTGAAAAGCACTGGTTTAGTGTGACATGGGAACTTAGCCAAAATTATAGGTGGCAGAGGGCTGCCGTTCAGGATAAGCAAAGGCAAAGCAATGGGGGGAGGATCTTCACTGAACAGGAGTCTCGGAGCTGAATTGTGTGAGCACCCCCATAACTGGGTTCACACATCACCTGAACCCGCAGTGGACTTTGTGCATGGTGTGAACTTGCCTGGTTTGTCATCAGTGTGACAGGTTAGCGCTGTGCAAACACACCCCATTCTAATTTATCTAACAGCAAGGTTGAGCAAACCACAGCTTAGCGTGGAGTGTCCACTCTGTCCACACCCTGCCGGAATAGGGGTTGGAGGAATAAATCTTCAGTGGGTGCGCAGTTGCACTGAACCCTTGGTGCAAGTTGCTGCATTTATTTTACTCTTCACGTGAGCGTAAAGCTGTGCGTGCTTGGAAAATGATCGGGGGGAGGATCAGGAGTGGCCGGAGCCTGGCCTAAAGAAAGACGTGGCTGCTTTAAAAAGCAGACACGCCTGCCTTCAGGATCATTTTCGACACACAAGCCTGGGATACGGTGCATGTATGTTAGAGCGTGTTTCAGGCCCCGGGCTAGTAGTTCAGCTTCAGTGGTTTGGGCTTCGTCTGGTTCAGGGCAATCACAATTTGAGGACCCTGCACAGCCATTCACCTTTATTTCCAGGTTGCGGGGACTGCATTCACACAGCTCCGTTTTGTGCACCGTGGCTTTTGCAGGCATGGAGCGTTCTCCGCAAGGCAAGTGCTTTCAGACACTCTGTAACGTCTGAAGTGGCTCTTCCGACTTGGATGGAGGCCGCGGAACTAACTGTAACAGGCTTTTTGGCGTGGGACTATTTTTGGGCAGTCTGGGTATTTTGAAAATTCCCTGCTACTTTAGCCAGTTAATTGACCCCATTATTTGCTTTCAGCTGCAATTACTACCTGCTTTACTGTTTATGTTACCAGTTTCAAGAATGAAGCGTTGGGGGCAATTGAGCTCTTTAATGTCGGATGTGGCTGCCAGCACCAGTTACTACCTGTGGCTTCAAAGAGACAACACCTGACTCAGTGCCGTTTGCGGGGCCCTTTGAAGGTGGGGAGCTCAGTTGTTCCTCAAGAAGGACACTATGTGCTCTTCTGGCCAATATTTTCCCCTTAGCAATGCCTTTCTTTGTGCTGCAGCTCGTGAATGCTGATGCCTTTTCATAAAATTGGTCAAAGAGATGCCACCAAATTCCTCCTGATTTTTTGCTACCCTAGACTAGCCTGTCTCTCCTCCTCCTTTCGAGAGAAAGCTTTCCTGTGCTACAGTGAAGCAGTAGGAGGAATTTAGGAATTTGGCTGTGGTTCTGGTTGGCAGAAATGTTATTTTTATGCTATTGCTGTTTTCCTTACTACTGTCCCTGTTACTACTGCGAGCATGACTGTATCGCTGTTACTATTTTATTGCCGTTCTTAATATTACTCCTGTTTTATTCCTCTTTCGCGGCAGCTTGACGGAAAGGAAATATTGCGGTTGGCATTGGGGAGGGCCATCTTGACGCTGGCATCTCGTGTCCCTGAATGCGTTTGGCGCTCTGATGTAACGGCTCAGCTAACAAGATACTTTGAAGGGGTAAACACAACCTGTTAATTAAATTTGCAGGCAGTGATTAAATTGGAAGCAGTTGTAAATATGGGAAGGAGAACTTCAGCACTAAGAGGTCAACCTAATGCGGCATTTGTCAGGGTGGCAATGAAGCGTTGGAGGGGGGAGGCTTTCCTTCCCAGAAACAGCGGCTGTTCTGCCTTCTTCCAGGACACCCCCCATCTTCTTTCTCTGCCCCCCACAATCAGTCGGTCTTTCATCTCCCCTGAACATGCACAGGGGTTGGTTGTTCCATTGATGTTCCAACAATTCCTCCCTTGCCTAGGTAAGGATCAGGGCAGAGACTAGCTCACTGGGGGATTATGGGAACTGTAGTCTAACTGAAGATTGCCTTGAGATTTTTTCAGCCGGAGTAGGGCATGAACGCTCCCACTCTGCCCAAGTGTCTTAGAAGGATTTAGCTGTATTACTCCTAGGACAGACCTTGATTTCAGCTTCTTTTGCCTCTGTCAATTTAATTTATAGGCCAGCTTGCGTTTGCTTCTTAATGGTGATATCGTTACCTTGAAAAACAGATCCACAGAATCATGTCGTCCAAGAAAGGACATATCTGCATATAAAAATATAAAAAGTTAATAGCACTTTTTGTTCTAATCTAAAACTGCTCCTCCCTGTTTTCCCCTTCTTTGATCCACTTTTTTTTTTTTTTTTTTTTTTGAAGTGCAATAGAAAACTTGCATGCCAGGGTATAATTAAAAGGGTGTGTGTTCTATCTTTAAACAGAGGAAGGACTTTCAGGAAGCATTTATGTCTTCTGAGGAGACACCCCACAAAAAGGGAAACAAATTTGCAAGGGTGTAAGGAAAAGATACCACCCAGTGATTTATTTCCCAAGCAGTAGGGTGGGAATGCTGAACTAAAATCACCAACATTAATTTGGAAAAGAAATAGAGAGGGGGGCATAGGAAAAAGAAATCGTAATTTTTTTTTTAATTTAGTTTCAATCTGTTGCTAAATTTGACAGATTTAGGGTTTCCTCTGTGGTGTGCTGAATCTGCTCTTCTCAATGGGGCTCATTTTCTCATAAAAATCCTCCACCCCCACTGGAGAAGAGGACTTTTTTTATTTCTGGCAGGGGCGAAACAACAGCGAAGATCCCGCTCAGCAACAGTGGGTGCCTTTTGGTGGGCCAAATACCATTTTTTCAGGCAGGGGCTATGAATGGCAGAGGGGGAAATGTTGCACATCCATGGGTCAGGCTAGGCTTTGGGGGCCTAAAGGTGGTGGGAGCAACGAAATAGGTTGGGGGACTTGAGGTCCCAGTTCGGACGCTTGGGCCGCGAGATCCGGAAAGGCCCCTTCCTGCCCAACTCCAGCCCCTTGGCTAGGAACCGAGTTGTCCTGCCTGGGAAGCCCCAGACATTGGGGCAGTGGTGGTGCCCAAGCTGGGAGGATGCTGTTTGGTGCAGGTGGCTGGGGCAGCTCTGCATTGCCTTGCCAACCAGGCTGAAGCAAGTGGGATCTCTGGGGAGGAAGTGTGCTGCGGGTCATGGAAATTCCAAGGAGAAAGTAGACGTCTGTGATCCCTTGCCAGAAGCAAGGGGACCAAGCCAGTGCTTTTGTGCATCGGGCCATGGCCGGCCCAAGGTGGAGAGCTTCCTGCCGCAGCTGCCTTGTAGTTCCTGCCAGCAGTTTTAGAGATCCGAGAAGTCTGGTGGTGGTGACCGTGGGGGAAACGAAAAAGGAAAGAGCCCTTTTTGGGACTTGGGCATCTGCTTTTTCTGGATGTTCCTGCCTGAAGGGTCATTCAAGATCACCTTCAAAGGCCTCCCTCCATGCCCTGCGTGGAATGAGATCAAGTGGGAAGTACCAGCCAGGAAGCCTTTCTGGTTCCCAACCTGGGCACCCTCCAGAGGTGGGCCAGCTCTTGCCTTGATCAGGGAGAAGCCGCCGCCTGGCCTGGTCTGCCAGGGGAGAGGGGGCCCTGCCCACCTGGGCAGTCATTAGCTGTGGGTTGCAGCCAGGAGTGATGGTCTCTTTGCTCATTAGGCTCAAATAACTTTTTCATTTGCCTTCTCAGCATCCCTTCAGCCGGCCTTGGTGCCAAGGGATTAATCAAGCCGTGTGGAAGCTCAGATCTGCTCTGCCCTTTTGGGATACACTGGGAGGAAGCTGGGAATAAATCTTACTTTTGCAAGTAGCCAAATTTTGCAGTGCGAAGTACCCTCTCTCAAATGTTCCTTTGGGGTTGTCGTCTCACTCCTATGTCTGAGGCCTTCTTCAGATTGCCCAGGTTCCCCCGTCCGTTTATGAATTTTCCCAAGAGGGTACAATAAAAATACACAGCGCTTGTGTGGGCACCTGACCCTTATTGACCACCAGACAAAAGATGATCTTGATGCATTTATTTGTTGCTGGTCTTGATATGCTTCTTTCAGTTGTATTATGTTTTGCTCCCCGTGTGAGAATATGTCTGCGTGCCACCAAAACAAAGCATGGGATAATATACAGACAGTCCTACAGAAGATGACGGCTTTTTTGTAGAGTGAAAAAGTGAAAGATGTATTACCTGTTTAATCCCCAAGAAGGGGTCTCTGCGCAGATCCAGTCGTGCAGGTGCGTGTTCCACCCAGGTAGAGAATCATTGCCAGCCTTCCCAGGTAGACCAGACAGGAAACACGACCAGATGAGCCAATTCTACTTTATTGTGAAGCTACACTGACAGAATCCTGCAAGGCTGAAAGGACAATTCTCCCCCCGTCTCCTTTACAGCCTGAGAAACCAGGGAGGGTCCGTCCTGAGCCTCTTCCTCCACCCATTATGCAGCTCTGGGCTCTGCCCTCCCTTATCTGCTTGGTCCCTGGGCAGCATCTCTTCCCCCATCTCCCAAGGTCATTCCCACATACCATTACACCCCAGGAAGTATTTCCGTGCACACACAGGCTTCTTTGTCAGCCATCCGTGGCCAAATCAGTCCATTTCCAGTGCAGGTGAGTTTCATCTGCCTAGTGAACCTCTCAAATATCTCTCAGCCATATATCTATATATATTTTTAAACAACGGCACGAGAACTTGCATTTAAATTGTGCACTTCTCATCCTCGTTCTTCCTGAAACACCCGTTTTCGAGCGATCCCCTAGAAACGCTGCACCTTTCTGTTTTCCAGCTGCGAACCGCATCAGGAGAGAGAGTCAAGAGAGCCGGGGGATGACCTGTGTTTTGAGAAGGCCGTGAAACTAGGATGGTTGGCTCAAAATGTGGGCGCAGACAAGAGCTCTGGCAGGATGCTGGGCAAAATAGGGCTTGGAATGCACCTAATGGGGAAGTTACTTTCCAGCCACAAAATATTCACAGCTGTCCCAACACATGGCCATCCAAGGGTCAGACCATACACAGAACCAGGCTTGTACCCATTTCTGATCAGGGAGTAGCGCTGGGCGGCAGCCTGCTGTCCCAGTGATTGCAAGAGTTCGCTTTTGCTGCGTGCCATCACGGAGCCAGCTGTAAATCTTGACCGGTGTGAGGGGCCGGCAGCCAGGAACGTCCCTTGAAAGAGCCCCCTCTGAAGGTTGGCTGGCCTGGGTAGGAGCCCTTTTGACCTGCTCCTGGGGCTCAGCCCCACTCGTGGGAACGGGCAGAGTTATTTTTCCTGTTTGCGATGACTGCCAGGGCTTTCAAGTTCCTCAAGGCTCTGGGGACCACGCGTGTCTTTGCAAGATAAGAGGTAGAGGATATTTGTTCTCTGCAAAGGACGGTATTTTAAAAAACGTACTCGAGAAGTGTTCCTCAACCTCAGCAAGTTTAAGATGTGTGGACTCCAACTCCCCAAATTCCCCAGCCAGCATGCCGGCTGGGGAATTCTGGAAGTCGGAGGCCACACATCTTAAGCTTGCTGGGGTTGAGGAACACTACTGCAGAACACTTACCGTTGAAAAAAACTGCCTGCTTGGATTTCTAAGTAGCTGCAACTGAGAATAGAATAGGCAAGGAGATGAAAAACAGGATCTTTTCATTAGTGTGTCAGAAAGGGAGTTAACTCACATATTTCAAATTTCTCGTTCTTGATAGTCAAGGCCAAATGAAGTCTTTTACGTGGCGTAGGTTATAAGAGCTTTTTCTGTTGTGGTTTCCTTGAATTTTGTGGAGTGCTGGTAGAAACGGTAACCATCTTAAACTCCTATGAGGAGGTGGTGGTGGTTGTTGTTGTTATTGCATATATTAGAAAGCTAGATCGGATAAAGCTTTTCCCTCCCTCCCTCCCTCGATTTGTAAAGCCACCCATCTCAACATGCGACCCATTTGAGTCACCAGGGTCTTTGGGATATATGATGCTTTCCTGGCCGTGGTGGGGAATGTTTTTGCCATGGTCTTTGGGGTCCTCTTGGACCTCCCGGCTCATGGTGGTCCTTCCATTGAAGCCTAACCAGGTCCAAGATTGTGGGCTGGTTTTCCAAGGTCAAGTCAAGGTTGGCTAGCCGCCTGTTGTGATATGAAGATGTCTAGACAAAGCATGAACCTTTGCAAGGATGGTCTTTAGAGAATTGACCAGGTTTTGTCAACTTGGTTTTCATTGTGTAAGATGTCTAGCCCAGTGGCTCTCAACCCTGGGAACTTTAAGACGTGTGGACTTCAACTCCCAGAATTCCCCAGCCAGCATTGGCTGGCTGGGGAATTCTGGGAGTTGAAGTCCACACGTCTTAAAGTTCCCAGGGTTGAGAGCCACTGGTTTAGCCCATATCTTACATTTTCCCAGGCTACACAGAATTATTTTTCCTTTCTGATTCCCTTTCCAATTTTCTGGAGTTTAGGGTTTGCGGCCTCCCCTTTAGGTGTTAAGGGTGATTGAGCCGGATAGGAGAGACTTTCAGACCACAGTTGTCCTTCCTATTTGGCAGAATCCTGCATTGAAAGGTGTCCCATGCTCTGAAGGGTTTTGGGATCTAATTCTCAGGTTTTCCTTTGTGTGTGCGCGCGCGCGAATGCACGCTCCTGCATGCTAAGCCCTGTTTCGTGATTTAAAAAAGCTCAAAAAAGGAACCCAGAGGCCACATGCTTTTATTTTTAGCTCACCCCCAAAATCTGAGTTCTCTGAACAGATTGCAAAGTTATTTCAAGCTGTTTATTTGCTTGTTTGTTTGCTTGTTTATCACATTGGCAAACATTGTCCAACTCCATAACAATTCTGGGCGGCATGCACTTTTAAAAGCCAATGAAGAACAGCAAAAAAGCAGTAAGCTTCAAAATAAAATAAAATAAGTCAGCATCTTTATTTCCCACAAGGGGCCCATCGCTGCCCTAACCCAAGGCCTTGGGGAAGAACCAGGTTTTAATGATCTGTTTGAACAAGGGGCTGTGTAAAGCTTTGTGGGGATGCTGCTCCAGAGGGCAGGCACCACAACAAGGAAGGCTCATTGTAGATGACGCTGTTTCATTGGTGGGCACCAAGCATGCCAACCCTGTTGGCTCGAACAGGACGGGCAGACCCTACAGGAGGGAGATCGTCCCTCAGGTAGACACAGGCCCGCCACTAGGGTCTGTGTCACCTGGGGCAAACATGGATTTCACACTCATTTTGACGTCCCCCCCCCCCCGTGCGGCGCCCGGGGCACATGCCCTGCTTGCCCCCCGCCCCAGTTGCGGCCCTGGGTAGACAGCTCCTGTGCCGTGAAGTAAGGGTGAAGGTGAAGATGAGCGAGGAGGAGAATCTTCTGCCCTACTGATTGGGGTTCAGGCGAAGAGGCTGTAGTGGTAATTGGTGGACCATCCTTCAGTTCTGGAGACGAAACATTTAAAGGATCCAGAGGGGTCAGCAGAGAGCCGGGAGGACAATCAGGGGACTAAGACCAGGTTTTAGTGTTCAAAATTGCTGGGAAGGTTTAGCCTTGAGAAGAGAAGGAAGATGGCGGTAGGATCCCATTCTTCTCCTTCTTCTGAAAAGGCGTCACAAAGCAGAAGGCCACACAACCTTTTCTCCTGCCATCCCAGGGTGCAGAGTGTGAAATGAGGGGTTTTGGTTTCAGGAGGGAGATTGCGCCTGAATTTCAGAGGTCCTTCCTACCCATAAGAGCCGTTTGACTCCAGTGATGCAGAGAGGTGACTGGCTGGATATTTTTAGGCAGGAACTGGATGGGTGTCCACACATCGGGTCGACCCCACGAGTCCGTTTCAAGTCTTGAAAATGAGACAAGCCCTCTCCCACCAGGCTACACAGCCTTGGCGGGTGCGTCCTCCCTCTTTCTTGTGCACGGCCTCTTGTGGATCCTGGGGAGGAACTAGGAGCTGTGCCACATCACGTTGGCTTCCATGGGGAGCCAATTTTGTTCCAAAATGGAGAAGGGTCTTGAAACACAAACACCTGCTGCCAGTGATGAGTTCAGGCCTGTGCAAGGAGGCGGCAGGCAAGGAGAAAGGGGTTGTGCCAAGCTGGGAGGGTCACTCGGGTATCCAAGAGGAAGACGGAGGCAGGAGGAAGCAGTGGGGTGCTGGAGAGAGATGTAATTTGATTTTTGCTTTCCTCTTTCCCAGGAAGGGACAGAAGAGTGGGCTGAGTGAGATTGGGGAGCTGAGAAGCAGCGACAGGGAGACAGGCAGGCAGAGAAGAGGGGGTGGCCCTGGGGGAAGTTTTCGCTGGTGGACCAGGACTCCCCACAGTTTTCCTGCTTCCAAAGTCCCCTTTGTCATGGGGGTGGCAGGACAGACCCCCCTAAAAAAAAGATATGTCTGCCAGCCAGTTTGCTGTCCTGTTGGGGATCTATGGGCGTCTCCAGGTGCCTCCTCTCCATTCCTTTGCAAACGGGCAGAGGGCTCCGGTCGGCCCTACTGCCTTCAAAACCACACATTTGCCCCCTTCCCTGGCGCATCTTTCTGTGCTGAACGGGGCTTGCTTGCCAGTGTAATTATGGAAGAGCCTTGCGGGTCAGCTGAGTGGCAGTAAATACCAGCTACGTGGTGCCCACGTTTGGTGCTTTAAAAGAAAATGTGCCCTGCCTTCTGGATTGAAAGAGGGGACCTCTGGGCCCAGCCTCTTTCTGAGATGTATCTGAGGCATGGGGGGGCGGGCTGCAAGAGTGCCCCCCCCACTTCTGCAAACTGCCAGAATGCAGCATCCATGTTTGATCTTGGGTTTCCTCTTTTCCGACAGGAGGGGAATGTCCACCTTGGGCACCCCAGTCCCAGCATCTTCGTGGTCCCCATCTTGGTGGCTTGGAAGAAGAATTCTTGAAGGTGGTTTAACATTTGTGGTCTGTTGTTGGGCACAGAAAGTTGGCAGGAGGGTGGTGATGGGGCTGGGCCAGGACAGGGAGAAACAGGTTCAGGTCCACATCTGGAACTCAGCCAAGGAGGAGGGAACCCTGAAAGGGAGCTGGTCTCCTCAGTTCCAATTCTGAGATGCAAGGAGGCCCTTTCTGTGCCTGATCTTCCCGTTCCGCAATGGCCTCCATTCTGGGAATTGTGGCACAGCTGGAGTGGCCCTGCAGCTGACCAGTCCAGCTGTATTGTGGGATCGCAGCCCGGCCTCTGTCCCCACCTCACTGCTCCACCCAGTCCCTTGCCAGGGAGAGTGGGAAAGGGCAGGCCCACCCCTTTCTTCCGAAACCCCAACGAAGCCTAACCTGGTGCCCACCCCCCTTTTGGTGGCAGAGCTGAGCAGCAGCTGGCAACCCTTGTAGGCAGAGGTGCCCCTTGTCCAATGGGGGGGTGAGTCCCGCTTAATGTCATGCTGAGGTCCTCCAGCGATCTTTGCGTGGCATCACCCTCCTGGCTCCCCCGGAGTCCGTGAAGGTTCTCAAAGGCTCACGAAAAATCACCCCCTGGTATCTTCCTCGAGCTCCAGGCTATTCTCCCTAAAAATCCAGCCAGCCCAGCAGGGCTGTGTGTGTCTTTTTCATCTGCACCCCAATTGCCAACGTTACCCTGATCGGGAATCCAGCCTGGGTGTCGCAGCTGGCCATCTCGCACAACCAGTTCTGATTTTCTCTTTTTGGAACGGCCATTGACACGCTTCTTCCCCAGGCAGCGTTGAATTTCTGTGCCCAGTTGGCTTGCTCGGAGCAAAGGGGAGGCGGCCCCGAGCCACCGTAAAGACGGGCTGCTCAGCCTTGGCATGCTGGGCGCCGCTGCCGCTCTGTGCCACCACCGCGAAACGAAACAGAGGCTTACAAGCCAAACGGCCCCGATGCGATGATTTGGGTGAAGAAATGGACTATCTGCATTCGTTAAAGAAAAACAAAGCAGCCAGGTTTCTCGGGCTCGCAGCTGCCAAGAGCCGCCCCACGGGTGTATGTGAAGCTGCCGTAATCTCTAATCAAGGATCCAGGGAGGGACTTTGCTGCTGATTCTTAGTCCCTGTCTTTTCCAAATGCTCTTTGCCACAGATGCTTCCCAGCGTGAGCCATTTCTAAATGACCTGTCCGGATTCCCAAAGAAACCTCATCTTTGCTTGACAGCCAGTCTGCGTTTGACGCACAAAGCCATCAGCCCAGGTTCTGACTTCAGTGGGTGCTGGCCCGCTTGAGTTTGACCGAGGGTCAGCCTGTGGGGTGAGCCCAGCCCACTTCTGGTGGGTAAACTGTGGATGATGGGTTACCACAACTTTCCCCAGACTCCAGACGTGTGGCCTCCAGTGCCTAAAAGTCTGTTGCTGGCGTGGTCCTTTGGGCGGGGTGGCTGAGGCACGTGAGCCCTTCGCACAAGACAGCCAGTTTGCCTGGTTCATGGAGACACCGGATCAACGCTCTGGCGGGAGCCATGACAATGTCAGGTGTGTTGCGAGGTCCTCACACAGGGGGTGTCTTAGGGCAGCGAGGCCATGGTGCGAGGGATGCGGATTTTCACCTGGAGCTGCAGTGGCAGCTGGCCCAGGAAGGGGCGGGCCGCTTCATCGCCTTCTTTCAGCCCTGGTTTGGCTACCGGCAAGGCTGTTTGGCAACTTTTCCGGGGCAGGGGCTACAGGCAGGAGCGAGCTGTGCTGCTGGTTCCTGTTCCCCCTGAAAGATCCAGCGAGGGAGGAAGATTTTCTCTGCCTTGATCTACAAATAGATGGGGAGGGACCAAGAGAAGGCCCCCGCCCCCCGCTTTTTCAGATGCCATCTGGGAGAAACAGCCTCCCTCTTCAGAGTCCACGCAACCCCGTCCTCTGAGAGCAGATGGAAGCAGCCACTTACAGCATGCGGTGGCTTTGTGCGCGCGCACTCCTGGGTGCCCGTGGAGGGAAGGGAGATCAGCTGCTGGACCTTCCCTTGCAGCATCGACCTTCCCATCGTGTGTTTAGGGGGTCAGAGCGCGACCCTTTCCCTGACCTTGCCTGGGCCCCCCTCTGTTCCTCTGGTCACCCGTCGGCACAGACCTTGGAAATGTGCTGGCTCTGAGTTCATTGGAGTGCCAAGATGGGCTCCCTTCATGCAATTTGGCCAGCAGGTCCTAGAGGGAGTTAAGCCGTGGCTGGCTCGAACCCTGTTTTGTTAAATGAGCCGTGGATCCCTGCCTCACCTTTCGGGAGGGAGAGGGACCCATTTGAGCTCCGTGGCTTTGGGGGATCATTGGCGAAGCACCCAGGCGAGTTTCATGTGGGCATTTGGGCCAGCCTTCTCAAACCTGGGCTCCTCCTGACAGTGGGGGAACCTGTTTGGGGAGGTCGTGCTCTGCCAACAGACAGTCTGGAACTGACAGGCTAACCTAGGCTGGGCAGGGAGGTGGTTTTGACCCATCCGAAAGTGCGCTGGGGCACTTGCCCCAAACGGCAGCCACAATGTGAGTGCTGAGCGTTGTGTTTACCAGAAGACATACCGGTGTGCCTGTGTGTCCTTCCTCCCCGCCACCCAAAGAGCTCTGAGTATTTTTATTTTCCAAGCATGCCCGAGGCAGGGTCTGCAGGCACGCTGGTGCCCCTGGTTGCCCCCTTGCCCACCTCCGGCTTCCCCTGCACAGACGAGCCGAGGGAAGCCTCGATAGGCGGTGGGGCTGCTCTCCGTCTCGCCTTGAGAAGTTTTCAGGCGGCCTTCCAGCCACCCTGGCTTGGAGGGCGTGCCCCACCAGCCCGGCTCTTCTGTGTGTGTTCCTCCAGGCCAGGCCGGGCTTCCCAGCTGCTCGGGGACGCCGTGGCAGGTGACCAATGAGCTGGCTGTCAGCGCATCGTCCTCGCACCCCGGAGGGAGCGAAGGACCCTCTTCCCCGCTGCGCTTCAGCAGCCGCCCGCATTGTCGCTCAATGCCGCTCCCGAACAGATGGCCCCATTGTCCGGCCCCTTTATCGTCAGCCCCTCAAGGGCAAAGCTGCCAGACGGCGATGGCGGAACAAAGCTGCCTTACCTTTCCCCTCTTCTTGGAGGGACCATCAGCTTCCGAGCGCCTGGCCCCAAATGCTTTTGTGCAGGTCTTGACGCGGCAGTGAGGGTCAAAAATTCGGCCAAGATGGGGAGAGCTAATAAAGCAGAACTCTGTGAAGTCCAGATGGAAGCCAAGGTGGGTGGCAGAGGAGGATCCCAGGATGGTTTTTGAAACGAAGCAGTTCCAGCATGCCCGTGTGTGGATTCCTCACGCTGGATCCAGCTGCAGGAGACGCGGACTGGCCCAAAGCTTTAGCTTGCTGAGCCTCGCTTGCCCCGAAGGGCCATCCAGCTTCCAGCTGCAAATTTAACGGGTCCCCTCTTTTTGCATTGTCAGTGGCCGTTTTCCCCTCGCGTGGGTCGCCCCTGCTTCCATCTGGTGCCTGGGTGAGCCCCCTTTGAGGCTTGAGTGGAAGCTTCCAAAACTCCAGCTCCTTCCGAGTTTCTGAATTTTGCAAAACTGGGTCTGGTTTCTGAAGTGGAGCTAATGCATTCAGGTGTCCCCTTCCTTTGCCAGCCTTCTAATTCTGGATTTTGTGCAGAATGCGGTGCTTTCTTCTTTCTCTTCCATATTTCGGTATTTTTTCCTTCCTCTCTGCTGCGTGCATTTGATAAAACACTGCTAGCAAGTGTGGATGTGGATTGTGCACATTGTTGCATCTCTCCTCCTCCTCTTCACACCGTCTGCCAAAGTTGAAAACCTCACAGATTCAGTAATGCAACTGTAGAATGCAATCCCATCAAAACGACCTGTTTTGCAGCATTTTATCCACAGATACTACTGTTTGGGCACCCTAGCTGTAGAAGAAGCAGTCGAAGTGACAGAACTGAAAGCCACCCATTGCAGAATTACTTTAGAAATTGTCCTAATTATCAGGAATTCAGGGCAGAGCAAAATTGGATTGGCATAGGAGAAAGTTTGTTCTCAGCTGACCTTCAGCATTAGCTTCATCGAGTCTTTCTCACTTTACATCTGGATCGCCCTCTCCCCTCGAGAAAAAGCTTGTGGCTTCAGGGTCTGAAAAAGGCTGCAGGTTCCCTTCCTTGCAATCTCAGATGTCCACCTGGTCAAGGCCTTACACGAAAGCTAATATTGAACGTCCTCGTTAAAAAGCACAGGACAGGAAGTGGACCAGATAGGACAGAAGCGAGATCTGATTTGATGTGATTGCTGTCGCGTGTTCAGTAATCTAATTGCAATTAATTTCTGCTGCTCCCTGTGGGTTTTATGAGTTTCCTTCTTTGGCTATGCAGCGGCAAAGTCTGCATCTGGAGATTTGGTGGCCTGCAGGTGATCTTGAAGTCGTAAGTTGTGCATTCCTTCTCTAGCAGCACCCCATGGCTTGCCGTTCCATATAGCCTAATCCTGCCATTTCAGCGTCCGTTGGCTTTCCAAGTCCCATTTAGCTTTTTGTGATGGTGCTTGTAGCCGGATCATTTGGGTGTTGACGGGGCTGCCTCCTGTCCTTGAACAATGCAGGGCTGAGATGCCATCAGACTCGTAAACGAGACGGGAGCCATCAGCAGAGGAGGATGGAGTAGAATTCATTAAAGAGTAAAATAAAATAGAATTCTGAGTTGGCCATCAGCGGGCAGAGATTAATTGGAGCCCAGTTCCAGCAAGCTTGGTGAGCATCTGAGATGATGAAGCCTGGAGAAGGCCTCCAGGTGGACTTGGCGTTGCTGCTTCGGCCCTGCGCTGACCTGTCTGGGTAACGAACGGCCTCTCTCCACAAACGCCGATGATCCTCGGTTGCTTTGGGGTTCTGCCCGAGGACCCAGCATTGCCAAGCTCTTCCAAATGACGCATTTACGTCGGAGATCTGCAAAGGTGGACGGATGGATGCGTTTGTTTGCTTGTTTGATAAATACATTTCTTCTTCTGCAGGGCAGGAGGGGAGCAGCCTTCCTTCTTAGCATCTTTGATCTCCTAGCTCAGCCTTTTGCAACCGGGCGCCCTTCTCATTGTTACAAGGCCCACAATCCCCATCCGTTGCCCGGAATTGAATGGGCATCTTTGCTGAGCTCTGCGCATTCTGTAAGAAAAGGAGCTGCAGTGGGTGACAGCGCTGGCCCTGAGCTCTGAGCCTGCCTTTAATGGGAAGGGAGACTAGTCCTCATGGTGCGGTAGGGAAAGGCTGATTCTTCAAAGCAGCACCTAAAGGCAGATCATTGGTTTATCTGGGTCTTCATTGTCTACACGGGCAGGAGAGGCACCCCAGGGGAGGCAGGGGCTCGATCTTGATGCATGCTGTGTGACCTGTGGAAGACCCGTGGCCTCGGCCTCACTCTCTGAGTCAGACTGGCGGGCCACGTAGTTTTCTACTGCCAGCTGTGACCAGCAGCAGCTCTGCAGACCTGAGCATGCCGGAATTGAACGGGGTGGTGGGGTGGTGGTGGTCTGGGGCGGAAGCTCTACTGCTGTCTGTCTCCCAGATGTCTGCTTTCATGCACCGCTGCCAGACTGCGTCCTTTTCCATGCAGTAACTGTTGGTTGCAGCATGACAATCTCCTTCAGGTCACGTGCAGCCCTCCTGAGCCCCCATCCATTTTTTTAAATGGGGAGATAGATGAAAAAAAAAGAGGGTGGGGCCATCTAGGAGCAGCAGATGCAAAGGGAAGGACCCCCAGGGGATTCCAGGCTATTGTTCATACAAGGTGACACATCCCATTAATAGCCCCTCCGGGAGCAGGGAGGGGTCCCTCTGGGCTGGAAGATGAATCCAAAGCAGCACTGATCCTCGATGGCCCTGGGGTTTATGGCCCTTCTTCTTCCCCACTCGGTCCCCTCAGTGAGGCACATCCTGTAAACTTCGGGGGGGGGGGCTGTTTTAGACCAGCAGCAAACTCTGGTTAAGTTTGCCTCAGGTGTGCTGACTTCAGAGTGGCAGGCTGGAAGGAGGAGGGTCCATTAGGACGGGAGGCAGTGGATAACCAGGGTTCTTTGGCAACTGCACCCAAGCAGGGCCAGTGGTCAGTTAACCACTGGCTGAGGAACCCCTGAAGGCGAGCCAGGCAGGGTCCAGCTAAGCCGGACCCCCATGTTGCTCCACAGGGCTCACCAGGAAGTCCTTCAACCCACCCTGGTGGGCAGGGTCCATCTGGGGTCAGGAGTCGGGCATGCAGAAGTCCCCTCTGCACCATTGAGAAGACCCTCTCCCGTGCCCCCTGTGACATGGAAGGTGGCAGGGTGTCCATCCTCTGGTGACCCTTGGGGAGGGGTCACTGCTGGTGATTTGATCATTTGATTGACTGGAAGTTCTGCCTTGTCAGGCTGAAGCCAGCAGAAACCTGGTATCTTGATAAACTGTCATCCCCTTTCTGATTCCTACCCTGACCACCATATTCTCTGCCCTCTCTGGGTGCACTCTGAACTCCAGACTACTGCGGTGCGCTGCACAGGAGACTGCCCTCGAAAGCCACGTGGGCGCTTCAGCTGGTCCAGAGTGCAGTGATGCGAGCGGTTGGGGTGTCCCACCACGGCTATGCAACCTGCGCTGCTCACCTGTGGGCTTCAGGGTGCTAGTCAAGGTCACCACCCTTAACGTCCTTCGTAGCACAGGGCCTGCCTGTCTGGGAGTCCCCTCAATGAAAGAGCCATCATCTGATGGGAACCAGGAAGCAAGCCTTCTCTGCTATGGGGCCTGCCCTCTGGAACAGCATCCCCTGGAGATTTGCGAGGCCTGCTCTCTTTTAAAGGTTTCTCAAAGACTTGGCTGTTTCCTGGACTTTGGGCTGTCCTCTGTTCTGTACCTTGGTTTTTAATTCTATATACCACCCAAAGTCATCAAGGAATGGGTGGCTTTAGCAGTGTGAATTATAAATGAACACAGGGTTGACTGGGGCAGCTCTGGTCCCTTCTGGACTTCCCTTGTTCCCACCAGCCACCTCCTGCATGTATGTTTCCTAAGCATCGTCACTTGGACTTAATCTTTTTCCTCCCAAAATAATCCACTTGCCCAATTTTACTACTACTTGGGTGATAGGTAGCATTCAGCACCTATTTTCTAGCTGTAGGATGGAAAACAAGGGTGCAATAAACTGGTTCTGGATTCCTGTTGTTCTCACTGGTGAAATGTTTGGAACAGGCAGCCTAATTTTGGCGTAAGATCAGGACAAAACTCCAGAATGTAAGCGTGTTTTCTCCCAAACTCAAAATGGCTGTTTTAGACTCTGAAAGCTTCAAGCTTGAAGCTTGGGACATTGTGCCAAATGCGTTTGTGGGTGGATAGGATGCACCCAGCATGTTTGATTTTGGGGTGAGAAATGATATTTTGCACTAGCAGGTTTATAAATGGAAAGCAATCTTCACCTCTCCCCATTTCTGGAGCTGCCTCTCTAACTGTAGAGAACAACGTGCGCCAATGGGCTGTTCCATGTCAGAAACTTCTCCAGGCTGCCCACGCGGTTGTCGAATAAGTATATTATTCATCTGACAGATTCCAGAGCTTCTGTACCTCTTAATCAGCATCATCAGCTCCTGCCGTCCCTTTGTCCCAGCTAAACAGGCTCGGCCTGGTAGCTGTCAGCATGGATACAAAACAAGATGGATTAATGCTTTTGCCCTGAATTTGCCGGTACTGGGAAGCCAGTGGGGATGAGAAGTTTGTCTGAAGGGTGCCTGCACTCGCCCTGTTTCCCTTGGCTGCCCAGCCTCCCCGGGCGATGTGGATCAGAGACTCCCTCCAGCCCACTTCCGCTACCTTGGCCCTTCCCATCCTAAGTGCTTACTAAGGGCAAACCCTGAGGGCTTGGGCATCTGTGGCCCGCGTTTCAAAGCAAGGGTGGAGGTTTTGGAGAAGGACAGACCCTGCAGAAACAGAGGTGGGGAGTGCAGGATGGTCCGGCTCCCTCCGAAACCGGACCCACCCGCTGCCTCGGCTTCCCTCTTGCCCCCTCCTCCCGCTCTGAGCATGCCAGGCGTGCACAAGTTGCTCCTGGGGAGGAGAAAGTTGCCTGTTGTCTTCCAGACGCTGTGCCAGCCGCCAAATATGGGCTGTTGTTTTTCCAGAAACAATGTCTCCTTTTTTCTCCTCCTCCTCTGGATGTTTTAACCTCGGGGGGGCTTCCTAATAAGCTGTGTTCTTCCACCCCACCCACCAAATAAAGTGCAGATAATGACCAGCTTGCAGGTCTTCCCATTCTCCACATTCCAGGCATTCCAGCTTTGGCTGAACCGTGGCTTTGTTCTGTTCCCCCCCATCCATCCGTCTCCCCCGCCTTTCCTTTTTTATTTATTTATGGGGGGGGGGAAGAGCGGTGCTGCTGTCGGATAAATTAATTTCTTCCCAGTTTCCCTGGCAGTCCTTGTCGCAGGAATGGCCCCCATGAGGATCCGGTCTTTAGCACTGATAAAGTGTTGGCATCGGCACGTGAGAGCAGGCCAGTTGGCGCCGAAGAAGAATTACGAGGAAAGGAATTAAGAGTTAAGGTTTGATGTGTGGGGCAAACGGTGCTCCAGTTTCTCTCTCTGCTGGGGGGTCCCTTTGTTAAAGCTCCATCGCAGTGCAGCCCAGAGGAAACAAGTAGGAAATAAGTAGGAATTTTTTTGAGGGGGGGAGTGGTTTGATGGCATTTAGTTCTTATGTGACTGTGAGGTTGCTGGTCCAGTAAATTCCTTACCCTTCCATTGATTTATTTTGGTTTGGTGTGGTGTGGTGTGTGGTTTTTAAATCTTTATGCCGCCCCACCTCTGTTCTGGTTCTAGTTGAATTGGGCAGTGTGTGTGTCGTTTGCAAATCTCGTGGGGATGTGTGAATGCTCTTACTTTGAAATCAGTGAGGCTTGAGTTAATCATGGCCAGAATAGCGCTTGTTGGTTTCAGGTGGTTCACTCATCCTTATCTAGCTTTTTTCTTTTTTATCCACGCAATCGTGTCTGATTCTCAGAGACTGCCTGGACGAGTCCCTGCGGTTTTCTTGGCAAGGTTTTTCAGAGGTGGCTTGCCATTGCCTCCTTCCTAGGGCTGAGAGAGAGTGGCTGGCCCTAGGTCGCCCAGCTGGCTATGTGCCCACGGCGGGACTACAACTCGCGTCTCCTGGTTTCTAGCCTGTGCCTTAACCACGACACCAGACTGGCTCTCTATTTAGCATTACTCTGAATCTAAGTTTATATAGCATGTTTAATTGTTCAGAGCCTCTCTTCAATGGCCTTTTAAGAGAAGGCTGTGCTATTACCTGCCCATTTTGCAAATGAAAAGACTGAGGGTACAAAAGCGGGTATGGTTTAGGCTGCTAGTAAGTTGGTGGTGGTGAGACTCTGCCCACACCCTGGGCAGCCAGCTCCTACAGCTTGAAGGAGCCTTCAAGGAGTAGAGGGCTGGCCTAGATGACCTCTAAAACCCCACCCAACTCATCTGTCATTCTAGCCTGCATGGTCACCTCTTAAAGACGGTTGTTTCAAGCTGTAGGAGTTGGGTGCCCTCATCTCATCTTCGCAAGAAGTTACCAGCAGGGTAGAATGGCAGATGAGTTGGGTGGGGTTTTAGAGGTCATCTAGGCCAGCCCTCTACTCAGGGAAAGTATCCACCGCAGTATCAGCCCCCTCCTGCAATAGGGCCACCCTCTTTTAGGCAGCCTGTTCCTCCTGATATCAGGCTGGGAGTGATGGGACATGCAGTCCAGTAGACCTGGAGGGAGGCCACTTCAAATCTTTTTTTCTGCTTTATTTTCTGCTTATATTTTTATCAATCACATTTCTAACTCTTTACCCTCCACGGCGTTGGGGGAGAGGATAGGAACTCCCCGTCTTCAGAGGGCTTCTGTCCGCCGTTGGGCAAAGCCACTGACGCCACCCCACCCACGGTGGCACCCTGCTCTTTCACATCCCCCTTCTCTCTGAAGAAATCTTGCAGGACGGCCCGGCAGCGTGGGGCAGCTCCAGAGAGTTTGCCAAATGCTGCAGGCGTCTCTTGCCAGGTCTTGCAAGGCCAGGGAGATGCTGCCAGTTTTGGCGGGGAGGGGGCGGATTTGGGGAGGAACGTGAAAGAACTGCTAACTAGAGGGCCAGGCTGGGATGAGGGGGCAGTTCAAGTCTGCCCTCAGCTGTGGTCAGTCCTGACCTCTCAGCCCAGTCCACACACACACACACACACGATTGTTGGGTGGGTGAAACTGGAGTAGGAGGGCTAGACAGACTGCTTGGAATTCTTTCAGGAGCTACAGATCCAGCAGAGCAAGGAATGAAATGACCTTATGGCTTCTGGTGAGCAACTGGAGAGGGACAAGGGCACCTAACTGGCCGGGACCTGTCCATGGATGGGTCTGGCAGGATGGCCTAATCACTGGATTCTGGAGCATCAGCATCTTGTGCAATTGCAGACACAGTGCCTGTGTTCACCTAAGATGCTGAACGTGGGAATGAACCAGGCTGTTTACGCAGCGTGTTGGGCTGTAAACTCACCAATGGACAGGACTTGTGTAAACATGGAGGGACTGAAAGATAAACTGGAGATTGTGTAAAGGCACGGGGTTTTCTCCTGAATTCTGTGAATGCATCGCGTGTTCTTTTAGAAAATATCAAGGGAGACTGTGCTCAGTGGGGTGGAGTAGATGACCTCTAAAGCCCCAGTTCTTGGTGGCCAAGGGGAAAGCATCCTTAAACCTTGGGGGGGGGGGGAAGGAAGGTTGGAGATGGCAGACTTTGACGGTGAGGAACTTCAAAACTGCAGGCAACCCATTTTTGGAAGTTGTGGCACGGCTGGAAATTAAAGCCGAGGAACTGAATAAATTGTGGAAGATTAAGCAGAGAGGACGGAAGGTCAGCAAGACATTAATTGAGGGAGAGGGCTCCCAGGGGGTCTGTGCTGGGTGCAGAGAGGATCCGTCACCGGTCGGTGATTCATCTCCACGTGCAACGTCAATCACATCCAGTGGTGGCTGGATCTGTCCCTTCGAAAGGACGTTCAGCTCCACTGCAGGCCTTTGAACATGCACAAATCAACGTTTGCAAAAAGGAGAGTGCAGAACACAGGCCAGAGCAAGGGCTCCTGACCTTTTGGGCTCCTGACCCAAATGCCAGAGGAATTGGGTGCACCCTCAGCACTGAGCCATTGTTCCGGCACTTTGCCTTTAGCTTAGGGTATTGGGTGAATCCAGACTATTGATAATGCTTTGCTCTGCCATGGCTAAACAAACCGTAGTTTAGGGTAATGTGTGAACCAGTCAGAATGGCTGCCTTTCAATTCTACTTGATTGCCTCTGATTTTCTTTTAAAACCTTTTGCCCAATTGCTGAAGCTCCTCAGCCCGAAAAACATTATGCTCGATTCTGCAAAAAGCACTTGTCTGAATTTGCAAGAGGATTTGCTGCTGGGGATGTCACCTTGAATCCTTCAGTCAGAATACAGGTAGGCCTTGCTTAACAACCACAATTGGGACCAGAATTTCAGTTGGTAAGTGAAGCAGTCATTAAGCGAATCTGACCCAATTATATGACCTTTTTTGTGGCAGTCAATAAGCAAACCACATGGTCATTAAGTGAATCACATGGTTCCCCATTGATTTTGCTTGCCAGAAGCCAGTGGGGAAGGTAGAAAATGGCAATCGTGTGACCATGGGACACTGCAAGGACCGGTTGTAAGTCATTTTTTCAGCACTGTTGTAAGTCTGAACCGTCACTAAACAAATGCTTGTTAAGTGAGGACTATCTGTACTGAACACTGTTGCATGTTGGACATCGGGGCCCATTCCAAGTGCTATTAAAGGACAGCTATCCAAACATTTGGCCAGAGTATTGACATGCAGAAGACAGATTGCCATCATCAAAGCCTGGTTCAGGAAGCTGCTGAGCGTCAAATATGAAGGCTGCGGTCAAGATCGAGGTCTCCAATACCAGCTGCAGCTTCAAACTTTGCAGAAGAGAATTATTTAACTTCCCTGCATTTTCTGGCGTCACGGGCTGTTCTGCGTTTGGTATCAAGGCCGTGCGACTTGACGGTGAGGTGTTAGATCTTGCCTGTGCTTTTCCCTCTGGCCAGAGAAGAAGCTAAGCCGATCTCTTTGCAGAAATGAGGAGAGCAAGTTTGCTCCCTGCGTGCTTTCGGGGGCGTGTTAAAATAAGGCAGGGGAGACCCCTGGAAAAGGTGCGGCTCCTGTGGTCTTCACTTCAGTCTCAAGCTTGTGCTGCCTAGTGCAAACCAAGAAATTCTCTTGCTTGTTTTTTTTCTCTTGAGTTCCCATGCTGTCTCCAAGTCACCGCCCCTTAATCACGTCCAGGCACGGGCTGCTTGTTGGCGTTCCATAAAATTAATCTCCAGGGCTGCCGTCCCTGTGCGTGGGCCCTCCCCGCCTGAAGGCTTTTCGCGCAAGGAACGGTTTTAAAGTAATACTAACGATAATAGTAGTAGCAACACCTCAACATTCGACTCCACGGCGGCTCCATTTTATTTAACACTGATGTGCGTGTGAATGCAGTTAATCTTTGTGCTTGGAAGACGTTCTTCAGACGTCTGCCTGCTTCAAAAGGAAACTTGTCTCGTGCAGGCAAATAAAAACGTTTGAAAACTTTGCCAGTGGAGCCAAAACCCTGTTTTCTTCCAAAGGAAGTGAGGTGAGAATTGGGTCCCAAACTGGGTGGAGCCAAAGGCGGGATGTAGTCACAAGTCTCAGGATTATGCCTGGGGCGCAGGGTGGGCCCTCTTCTCTCGGGGCACACGCAGCAGAATCCCACGTGCCAAAGAGGCAGGCTGGCATTCAGGGTTGCTGCAGTTGAGGGGGTACACAGGAGACCCCTTGGAAGGGGTTTCATGGCTGAGCTCGGAACTCACCTTTGGAAAGGTGGTGGGTAGGGTAGTGGGGGGGAATGATTCAGGGCCTTGGGATTCTTCTGTCTGCCCTCTGCTCCCAGCGTCGGTGTGCCAAAGCAAGGGCATGCCCACTGTTTGTATGGGAGCACTGTGCCCTTCTCACAATAACTGTGTTCTGGAGATGCTCCCTCTAAACTGGTGTTTCCCAAGCGTGGCAGCCTGAAGATGTGTGGACTTCAACTCCCAGAATTCCCCAGCCAGCCGTGCTGGCTGGGGAATTCTGGGAGTTGAAGTCTACACATTTTCAAGCTGCCACGCTTGAGAAACACTGCCCTAAATCAACCAGAGAGGCCTTAGCAATACCTCAGCACCTCTATTAGTTTTGCATCCCATTCAAATCCTTAATGGGTTTTGCTTCATTCTCTCCATTTTTTTCATGCTGTAGCAAAAGCGTGCCTACCTGGTAAGCTCAGCAATGCACCTGCAGGGAGGCTGTTCTGGTCAGAGTGCAAACTCAGCTGAGGTTTCAGAAAACGGGACGGGCAGCTCAGCCTTTGAGTTGCAAATCTGCCAGGAGCTTTCTAAGCGAGGCTGAAGCACAGAGGCCCTTTTCAGCTCAGAACAAAAACAGCTCAGGGAAGTAACTTTTCCTTCCCTTAGTAACAAACCTGGGTGACAGGCAATAAAACCACCTTGCCCCAGCTTCAGAATGGGTAAAGGAAGCAAATTGGTCATTAAGCAAATCTGACCTAGTTTTACAACCTTTTTTGCAGTGGCCATTAAGCGAATCACCATGGGTGTTAAGCGAATCACATGGTTCCCCATTGATTTTTCTTGCCGGAAGCCGGCTGGGAAGGTCGAAAATGGCGATCACGTGACCACAGGACGTTTGTAAATGTGAACCTGTTGCCAAGCGCCCAAATTGTGATCACATGACCATGGGGATGCTGTGACAGCTGTAAGTGCAAGGACCGGTCGGAAGTCAGTTTTAGCACCGTCATAAGTCGGATCTGTTACTAAACGAATGGTTGTTAAGCGAGGACTACCTGTAATATCCAGAGAGGCTTCCTAAAACCATGCAGTGTCCTTATTCGGTAGCATCTTTTGCTAAGACCACTCAGAGATTCAGCCGCAGGCTGAGCCAAACTCTCTGTTTATAACGTGAGCGCTGCCCTTGAAACCTCCGGCGGAGAGCGGCTCCTCATCTCCACGCCTGCTCCTGGAGCTTGAAAGGACCACAGCCAGTCTCTTGGGTGGGAAACCGCAGCCCTGTATCCAGACACCGCACACCAGGTCGTCCCATTATATAGTTACTGGTTTGGCCACCCTCCCGGCATTGCTGGTTAGTATGCATGATCAGTTAGCCCTAGCCCAGGCCTGCGATTGTGGGATGCTGCATCCCCTCGGTCCTGCTTTGTCGTTTGAGTTAGAAGGACACAGGACATTCCCATCAGCACTGGGAAGGCAGGTGAGAAATAGGGAGGCAGGGGGCTTGCGTGGAGGCAGGGTGTCAGATGCGGAAGAAGATCGAGCAAGGCGCTAATGCGGTGCCAGGATCACAAGTCCTCCGAAGTTCTCTTCTGCCGTTCTTCTTCTGCAGTTCTTCCTCTGCTCTCCTCGGTGATTCTATTGCTGCGGACTTCAGAGCAGCCGCTGCGCCGCCACTCTCACTTTTTGAAATGAAAAGGGCGCTTGAGGCTTCCGGTGGGTTAGAAGGGAAATGGGGAAGCCCCGGAGGCTGCCAGAGAAAGGATTTGCTTGCACGTCCCCGCGCTCTGCTCACCAGGAGACTTTCTCTCTGCCTTTGAAAGATGCTTCAGAAGCAAATCCCCCTTTGTCAAGTTGAGCGAGCAAGTTACAAGTCCAACCTTGTGTAAATTTTGCAAAGTAGACGCCCCCAGCCCGGGGCCCTTCCGAAGGTTTGGGACTACAACTTCTGGTAATTCCATTAGCACAAGGAGTGGCCAAGCTGGTAGGGAATTCTGGAAGTTGTAGTCCTAGCAGTTCCAGAAGGCGCCGTGTGCTGAGTTTTGATCCCAGGCGGGTGTCATGGAAAACCATCGTGCACTTCATTCGCTTTGCATTTGTGTGATGCCAACTGTGACACAAATGGTGGCTTGGTAGATCATAGGTGCGTGAGATACTTGGTCATCCCCTGAGCCCTCTGCACGGCCTCTCTGGAAGCCTTCATCGTCAGCTCCGCTCCGCTCCTTCCATTTTCACTTGTTGGCCCGTGTCCTGCCCGTTTCAAGGGAGAGCAGGCCTGCCCCGTTTTGCACACCATGGCAGCCTCTGGGCTCTTGGGAGAGAAAAGGGGCATCTTAGCTGGAAGACACGACTGGTCACAGTTTGGCAAGAAGCCGGGAGCCAAGGCCCAGTGTTGGAGGCCCCCCCTCACAGTCTTGAATGCCGACTGCCCGCCTTGCCCCTTCGCTGGATCAGCTGCACTTCAGCCGTTTCCTCCTCTTCCCTGGCAGAGAATGATCTGCCCCCTCCTGCCATTTTGTCTTAAAAGGGTTGCTTCATGCTCTTTCCTGGGGGGGGGCTTAAGGGGATCCCACCCTACCCCTCCAGCTCCCACCCTTGAGCCTCAGAGGCAGCCAAGGTGCTGGGACGCCGGCAGCCTTTGGGAGGGGCTGCATGTCACCGCCAGCCCTTGTGGTTGCAGACCATGGCTAATGGGTGTGCAGGGAGAGGAGGGGGCTAGTGGCCCTTCCGCAGGGGGTGACTATCTTGTGACAGCTGGGGGCTACAAACGCTTTTGGGGCGTCTGGGGGGCATGGGGGAAGTGATGGAGGCCAGGAAATCTCTGCCTCGTTCAGCTCTGCAGCCCCCACGGATGGACCGGCCGGGGCATCTTCAGCAAACCACAATGCGGAAGCAGGGAGACGCCGGAAGAGCTGCGCTTGGCGGTCAGCAGAAGCACAGGGGAAACCGGCCGCCCTTTGCTGTGCACGTCTGCAGCCCCCGCTAGCATCTCGGTTCCGAATCTTCCCCGTCTTTAGGGAAATTGCGTGCAGCGATTCAAACCCAGCAAATTGGATTAATCAACCCGTTGTATCCCATTTGATGAATGCAGTATTTTTAATGAGGAAGACACGCGTGGGGATTAAGTAAGCGGTTTAGTCAGGAAGAGTCCTGGTTGGTTGATATGATTCAGTCGCACTGGGAATTAGCCCCGGTATTAATTTTCCTTGCTCTTGGATGTCAAAGAGTTTTTGTGATGCCGTTTTGTTGACACGTCCTCCCCTGCCCAGAGGGGCAGCCCAGTCAGCTCAAAACTAATTCGCATTATTGGTCTGAGGACGAAGATTTCTGCCGCCATCGTCAGAGCTTCCACGTTCCCAGCTTTAAAGCCCAAAGAGAATAAAGCGACAGGTCAAATCTGCAGAGACTCACATTCTTTCCAAGACGGTTGTGCTTTCTTTCTGGCAGTCCCTGGGGGTGATCTGCATTCATTTGGGAATGAAATCTTTTTCATGGATTATGGAGGAGGATCTACTGGAGAGGTCAGAGATCAAAATGCCTTCGAGCGGGGCTCACCTCCAGAAGGACCAGCCACAGTAGGGAAGCAGCTCGCCTTGCCAACTTGCCTTTCCAAGCTCCCAGTCTGAAACGCATCCTTGGATTTACTGGTGGTGTCTCATCCAGTACTAACAAGATCTGATCCACAAAGCAAAGTCTCTCCTGAGTCAAGCTGAATTTGTGGTGATTTCATAGACTTTGGGCAGCAATGCGCAGTGCTTTCCCGTTTCCCTATTATGGGTTCCCTGGATGTTTTCTCCAGCTCAAGGATCTCCTGGTGGTTTCCCATCCAAGGTTGGCCCCATGCTGCCCAGACAGCCTGCCATGTAACATAACTCAAAGGAAAAAGAAGTGATTTATTATTCAGCAACTTTTAAATTTATAACCTCCCTTTCACCAGAAAAAGTATTTGTGCTATCTAAGAGTAAAATATAGGCAACGCAACCCAGCTTGAGATACGCATAAAACTCAGCAATGAAATATCTGCCAACCAAGTAATGATGTTTTGTCCGTGTTTCTCTTTTTAAATGCAGTTTTTGAAATGTTGGAAATTTTGAGCAATCCAGATACCAGAGTGTACAGGCCTCCCTTGCTTTTCACTTGCTCCCCGAAAACCTCACATAAAGCCAGGGAGGCTGAAGATGGATTGGGGGGGTGGAAAACAGCAGTCCAGCTGTTGCACCCTCCTCTGCCAGCTCCAGGGCTTAAGTCAGTGGAAAGAAGCTCAGGAGAAAGTTAAATATTCTCCAAAATAAAGGAGAAAAGCTGAGTTTTTGCCTGGGGTAGTAACATCTGAGAAACTACAGAGATGATTCTGGCCCAGGGTTAGTTTTCAGCCAAGATTCAGCCCTGAACTGCTTCCTGAAATGGTTGATGGCATGTGGAAGTGCCACCACTGGATCATTTTCTTTTCTGATAAATCACCGTCAAAGGACAGGCTCCTTGAGGTAGGGGGCAAAGGAGCAAAATAAAATGTTTCTCATTTCAGGCAGGTGGAAATCATATCCCAGTCAAGGGGTCCCAACTGTGTTATGTAACCGGGTGAAAACTGGCCTTCATTCCGCCGGAAGAGGAGAGAAAGAGGTTTTCAGCCGGACCTTGTGTTGGGCTGGACCATGAGAAGATGCTAAACCCACCAGGACTGGCAGAGAGCACTTGGTGAGAGAAAGACAGCCGTCTAAAATGAATGGGGGTTTTCTTTTCCTTCCGATAAACGAAAAGGGCTTGCCGGGACAGAGGGAAATTTCTGTTTATGGTTGTAGAAAATAGCGGCATGTTCAGTGTTACGCTGGCCGTCTTTCGTCGGTGTGCGCGTGGCGCTGAGTGGACTCTTTCGTGGAGAAAATGCTGCTTGGAAAAGAAACTTGCTTTTACTGCTACTGAACAGTTTCACGGAGTTGGCTTGTTTTGCCGGACAGCGAAACCCTGCTCCCAAAGCCCATTGCCGGCTTTGCTGAGTTTTAGCAAGTCCGAGCAAGGGAAAAGATAGACATGGGCTCAGATACGTTCTGACCCAACATGCAGTCTTGATCCTTGGTGAAGTGCCCCGTAAAGACAGTCGGGAAGAGCCGCGGCTGAAGTGCGTGAAATCTCTCCAGGGCTGAACTGGACTCAAGAAGACTCCTTGTCTTCATCCTGCATCTTTGCCTAGGAACAACGTAGAAGTGGTTGGCCGTTGCCTTGTTCTGAGTTGGTAGTTTTAAGTCCCGGGGTAGACCAAACCTGGGTCTTTCCTGGTAGTCCCCCTACCCGCCCCGCCAAGGGCTAACCAGGTCTGGCACGGCTTCGCTTTTTCAAGGTCAGCTGGGTGCTGCCACCGACTGTATGGTTACAAAAACATCCCCCCCCTTCCTCTATTAAGTTTTGGAAGCTAGCTTCCCTCCTGAAGTTCAGACAGCAACATCACTGGAGGTTTTCAAGAAAAAACTGGACAGCCATTTGTCCAGGATTCCTGCGCTGGGCAGGGGGTTGCGCTGGAAGACCTCCAGGGTCCTTCCAACCCTGGATTCAATTCTTCCTCTTCTCTTCCTCCTCCTCCCTCTTCCGGGAAAGTCATCTTTGAAAGCTTGTGGGAAGCTCACGTATTGTGTTGATATACAGGATATGGGAAGTTTTAAAAATTACATTAACGGGCAATTCCTGAGAGGCCGCTTCTCCTGTGGATAGTTGATGATTTCCAAAATCCAGAGGAGAAATTTTGGAAGTAAGATGGAAACAAGGTGCAAAAATATTCTGTAGGTCACCCTTTGATGGCTCCTGTCGTCTCTTCATTCCTTCTTTTTCAGCGTTTAGGTCATTTTGCCACTTACAACTTGGTCTGTGATTTTAAAAAGTGAAAAGAAACTCTGCGCCCCCTTTGTGCATAATGTCTCCCGAGATGCACCTGCTTGTGACAATTCTTGAGCCTGCTTCCTGCAAAGAATGGGTTTTCAGTCTTCCCTGTGACATGACATTCTGCTGAGGTTGGAGAAGAACGCCCCCAAATTCAGAGAAGTGCAAGGGCTGGCAGCGAATAGCATTTCTCTTTGTGTGAAATGGTTTGGGAAATTGGAAATTGGTTTTCTCTGCAACGCGTGTCCAGCAAGCCCTTCCAAAACACAAGGCCATAAATCAGCTGACAAGCTTCACGGGGCTGTGATTGAAGTTGCGTGGGGGATGTTCCTTCACGCTTTGCTTTCTGTTCCTTCGGAGGGAAGACAGAAACTCTTTATAAGAGGCTAAAATCCATCACTGTGTCAGCGAGCTTGAAAGAAACTTGACCTGAAAAATCCCCACTTTTCAAAAAGAAGGGTAGTGTTTGAATTAATGACGACAAAACAGGGGATTGTTCCTGCAGCTGCATCTGATATTACAGAATGTTAAATGAATGAGTAAAATGTCTTCACTTGCAGGCTTTTTCATCAGAGTGAAGAGGGTTTTTCAAAGAGGTGAACAAAGTGGTGCAAAATTAGATCTGGAGGTGTTTTCTTCCATCCTCAGCTGAGTGTCTGCAAAGTTGCAAGAACTCAGCATTTAAAGACACCCTGATGGGCAAGCCAAGGGCAGCCTTGCAAAAGGCATGTTGCCCTTGGATTTCCAAGAAATGAGTTCAAACCAATCCTTTGCTGTGGCGTTTGGGGAGAACTTAGTGCCTTGCAGAAAATTTCTCCTGTATTTTTCCTGATCAGTTCTCCTTCAGTTCTGGTGAAAGAGACTGCTTTTGAAGTTTCTTTTGAAAGGGAGGAGAATTTCAGTGACATTCTTAGAGGTGGAATGTGGCGTTCTGGCACTTACTTAGATGAACAGGAGGCTGTGTGAAGGCCATGCCATCCTTTATATCACTTGAGCAGATGTGGCCCACCAGGGGTTGCTGGACACACCTTCAGCATCCCATACCATGATATGCTGGCTGGGGCTGCTGGGCGCTGTAGTGCAGCGACATCTGGAGTGCCACCCATTGCCCATCCATGGTCTCAGTTGACTGTTGGCACCAGCTGGAGCCAAGGACAGACGTGCAGCTGTCCATGGTGCTGAACCAAGGCCTTCCCTGGCCCTGGACTCTCACTTGCGCAGATTCTGGGGGATCATCCGAGCTCCTTGGACCTGTCATTGCAAAAAAGTAATAAGTTATTTTTAAAAACTATTGTTCTTGTAGCAATTTCTTTTTGTCTGGAGGCAGGCAAGGATTTGGGCTCAGACATGAAGTATATTTGATGCGTTCCAAAGTGTGCCTTCCAAGATGTGACCCTTCTTTTGAACAAGGGTCATAATTCCAAACTATGACCCTTGTTCAAGGGAAGAGGCTCAAGTAAATGGAAGCCAGGTTGCTTTCTCTGTCAGAAATTAGGGCCTTCTCTTCCAACAGGATGTAAATGTGGTGATGTATTTGTTAGATTCTGTGCCAGTGGCATGTCCTGGATTCCTTCCTTCTGTTTCTTCCTACAACAACAAGCCTGTGAGGTAGGCTAGGCTAAGAGGGTACGACTGGCCCATGGTCACCCGGTAGGTCCTGTGGCCTCCCCAGCCAGGACCAGCAGCTTCACCACAACTCCATGCTTTGATTAGCAATAATTGCACCTCGGATTGACCTTGGGGGTTAGGAGTCACCACTGTGAAAAGCAGTGTCTGTTGTACATTCATTGTGCTTCCCCGTTACATATGTTTTTTTTTTCTTTCAATTGTATGAAATGTGTAGAAAGCTTACTTCTGCCTCTTCGATGGTAAATAAGGTGCTTATTTTCAAGGTTATATATCACCACATCTTGGGATTATTGGTGGTTCACAGCAATTATAAGATACAATAATTAAACACACATGGTAAATTAAAGTTAGAATTAAAATCATACAACAGAAGCATTAGGCCGTCGTTGTCCGCCCCAAAGTCTCTCCAAAATAGCTTGGTTTTTACCGGCTTCTGGAAGCTGTTATTTATTTACTTACTTACTTACTTACTATCCCGCCTTTATTATTTTTATAAATAACTCAAGGCAGCAAATATACCAAATACTCCTTCCTCCTCCTATTTCCTCCTCCTATTTCCTCGGAGGCACCGTCACCCTGGGGGAACCAGAGCCATCGGGGAGAACCGACACCTCCTGGGCCCTCCAGATGTGTGGTGCTGAGGACAGAAGCCCTCCTGCTCCAGACAGGGCTGAAACTAGCCCCATAACTCTGGCTGGGCAAGGGATTTCATGGCAAGCTTCACCTCCCCATCCAGCAGTAGCCAGGAGTTCAGGAGTATCCCCAAGTCAAAACCTTCTAACTGGGGGAAGCCCTACCCTTGTGCAAGACATTCTGGAGCTGATAGGAAGCCATCGTGGGTGAACAGTGACTCCGTCTCCATCCTGGTCACTGGATACCACCCACATGCTGGGGATACATCAGGGGAGAGGGGATGACTCCTGTGGCGCTCTGCAGTAGGGAAAGGGGCACCCCTGTGGTTCTCCCCTTTCACACCAGAAGAACACAAGGGAGGAGTTTCTACTTGAAGGGAACAGTCTGGACACTGGAGCTCAAGCCAATATTTTTCAAGAAGGTGGACGTTCCCCTTAAGTGGTGCTCCTTTCTGGGTGCAGGGGATGCAGTTGTCAGTGGCCATCCTGGCTGTCCTCTTTTGCTCCCCTGCACTTTGGTGGGCTCAAGGAAGGCTGGAGACGTTTTGTTTTTCAAGGGGTGTTGGTCAGCTGTGAGAGATCCTCTCACTCCGGAGAAGGACGGCCAGGTCCCTCCATCTCCGGATCAGCAGCATCACCTCCCTCGAGTGTTCCAAATCGTAACCCTTTGGGTACCCCACTTTTGGGCCTGGCCTGCCTTCCCTGACCGGTTCCAGCCCTCCCAAGAAGGTCCCAGCCTCCCAACGGAGAGGGCTGCCTTTGCCAGTGTGGTGTGGGGCACCCATGTGGTAAACAGCTGTGCCCAGCAAGTTCCCAGTCAAGAGCTTTAATTGTCAATTAAGATCTAGTTTGTTTTAACGCCCGTTGCAAATCCATCAGCAGCAGAAGACCGTCACACCCTTGTCTGATTTAGATAGGATCGCTCTGGGAGAGGCCGGTTGAAACATGCCATTCGTTCCACCGTGGTGAAGAATCCTTGGCAGACGTTTTGCTGAAACAGGCGGAGGAGAAAAAGGAAGTGTATTGACCCCATCAGCTGCGTGTAGCTTGGGTCCTGCGGCCAAACGGCCTCCGAATCTTTCCCTACAGTGGAGAAAGAATAAGCAAAGTGTGCAGGAAAATATGGACGTGAAGATCCACTTGAGGCGAGATCAGCTCCGTGGAGCTGACAGAGATGGCTGTGCAGTGTTCTGGGGAAAGATTTAGAAGTTTGGGGTCATGGTTGCCATCTGGGACTTACTTTTGTGAGGTAAGGGTAGCCTATGGCCTCGGGACTCCACCCACGCCCCTGCTTAGCTTTCCTGAGATGGGCCAGAGTTGCCAACATCTTTTTTGCCCAACGCCCAAGGTCTCTGGGAGGGGTACAAAATGCCTTTCAATTCCATCAAAACCAATTCCTAAAAAGATTGCGTGGACAAGAGGAAATTCTGGCTTCCAGTTTCTACGCTTTGTGTTTGCAGAGTTCAGATTGCACTCTCCCGCCTCAGAGGAAAAAGTCTTATAAATGGCATCTCTTTCCCCAGCCTGGCATGACCCCCAAAGCTGCAGGAGGGCTGGCTGGGAATTCTGGAGTTTGTGGTCCCAATTTAGAGCAGCTGGCTGTCGGAGAGGGAGTTGCAAGAGGATGAGAAGTCTCTGTGAGGAAAATGTGAGTCTTGAGGCTTTGGGAAAAAGGATTGGGGGGCTTTAGATGTTTCTCGTCCATCTTTAAAGGCCCAGCTTCCTTTTCCTGTTTGATCTGCATGACCAGTGTGTGCCCGCACATGTTCACAGGCAGCCCACGGAGGAGCATTATCAGTGGCTCTGCAGATGCTCCTGAGGAAGATGTCAGTGCTGCGCAACAGCGCAGGAGACGTGTGCGCAGCCAGCCAGCAAGGCCCACGGTGTTTCCAGTGATGAAAACGAAGGGAGGCTTAGACCCATGGAGTGGGGTAGGAAGCGCACCATCCAAGGCTATTTGGAAGTCAGACATTTTGGATTCTGGGCAGAGTTCAAGCGGCACAGCCGCACGCTCACCAGCGTTTATCTAATGCTCCCACAAAAGCAACAGAGGGCCGGCTGCGTCAAGGCTGGCACTGCCCGCGTTCACGTTCACATTTGGTGGTGTCTCTCTGATTTGGCCCCGCAACAGGGTGTGTGTGAGTCCAGCCCTTGCGGGTTGTCTCTGCCAGGGCTGCGTGCGGACCAGGAGAGAGGAGGACTGTCTGAAGTGGGTCTCCTTGGTGATCCCACCTGGTTGCGTCCTTTTCCTTCCTCCCCTCAGTGGGGCCCAGGGGAGCAGCTGGACCCGTCCTCCCTCTCTCGGCTTCGATGAAGGGCAGCTTTCTCGTGGCTCCAGCCTGCAAGCCAGGATGCAGGAGTTCAGCCATGCTTTGCCTTGGGGCTACAGACCGGGGGGGGGGGCGTGAAAGAATTGGGCAGGTTTCCCCCCACATCCGGCTGGTACTCTGCTCTTGGTCCATGAATGCGGCGGTGACTCTGTCTGGGTTGCCTAAAAACTGCTTAGAGTTGAGATACCTACAGAAGTTGAATGCAACAAGGGCAGACCAGGATGATGATGATGATGATGAGGATAAGTGCTGCTTCATTGTGTGATCTGATGGCTAGATAGGACTTTGGTAGTTGCACTAGGGTTGACTTGGACGATTGCAGGGAGCTCTTCATTTTACAGCTGTTTATTTTTAAGCGGTGCTTCGGTGTGAGCTGCTCAGAGGCTGCAGAACAGAAGGCGAACCAATTGGTCGATGGCCTTTCTGGGCAGGAACCAAGGGGCCTCGGGTGGATGAGAGCTGGAGTCAGGGGTGGTCCCAGGTAGAACCTTGCAGAAAAGACAGGGAGCCCAAAGGAGTCGATTTCACCCTTGCAGGTGGTGGCTGCAAGGAAACGTAGGCAGTTCCTTGTACACGGAAGAGCTGAGTTCATCCCCGTGTGGGCTTTGGTCCTCTTCTGGTCCTCTCCTCCTCCTCCTCCTCCTCCTCTTTCTTCTCCTTCTCCACTTCCACCACTCCTCCCTCCCTCCCACCATTCCTTCTCCATGGATGTTGCTGTTGTGGTGGTCCTACAATTACTGTTGTTGTTCTCCTGAAGCCTGGTGATTGCACAGAAGGGTCCCCTTCTTAAAATTAAATACAGTGTCCCTTGTGCAGAAGCACCCAGGAAAGTAGAATTAAATGCGAAATAGAGAATTGGCCAAGGCAGCCGTGTCCTGTCCACACGCTGGGGGAGCTCTATTTTTATCTTCCTTGACCTCTGATATTGATTTATTTAAGCTTCAGTTTTCTAAGATTTCTTGTAATTGACTCCAAGGTGCCCCCACTTTTGCCAAGCGCTGTGGGGCCTCCATAAATGAAGAAGGGAGTTAAATCAGAAATGAAATATTCCCGTGGTAAATAAAACAGGAAGATGGAAACAGAACGAAAATAGATACTGTGGGAGCGAGCACAGGAATAATATTCAGTCCCACGAGAAAACCCCGCAGGCCCATGGAGTCTCCTGTTTCCGTCAGCGGGCAGCGTTTGGGAGTTTTCAAAGTAGGGAAGCGCTTTGGAGGAAAATGCAGAGATCCACGAATGAGTTTTGGGGGTGCGGTTCTTAAGACTTCCCAAGACTTTCCCCTCCAGAGCCTGAACCCACGCCGGACCTGCCAGGCCCCGTTGGCAGTGCTGGTGGTGAATAGTTGGTGGCACTGCCCTGCGTGATGCCCCCGTAAAATTCTTCTCTGAGGATGGCAGCCCCTGTCCCTTCCTTCCAACTTAGCAGAAGGCATCTTTTGGCACACCGAGGACTTAGGAAATTGCTACAAACAAAAAAATGAAAGCCAACGTTCCCAGGAAGGTATAACAGGATATCACCACCACCACCTCCTTTTCATTTATTTCCATGTGCAAAATGTCAGCGGAGCAAAAAATGTTAATAGGTGATGCAGTGATAAAAGCCACCATGGTGAAATGTGTGAAGATTCCTGAAGAATAAGGGCCAGGCAGGACTTTCACAAGCACCTTTTTGCTGTCCTCGGGGCAAGGAGAAGGGGAAACTGAGTCAGGGATTGTGTGGTGGAGGTTCTGTTCTGTCCCAGTGCTTGCGAGGCAATGTGCCCTCTAAGCACCACCTTGGGAAATACGGCAGTTTCCTTAATTGAATGGGAATGCCGTGGTAGGGACCCCCTCAGCCCTCTTTCTTAGAAGGATAAAAATGGGGGAGTAACTTCCTCGAAGGAGGGGGGGCATCATTTAAGCGGGTTTATTCTTAAAGCAAATATTAGTCTTCCTGGTTAACCCGTTAACTGGAAATCAGAGCTGGAAAAATGCTGAGATTTCTAGAGTTGGGAAGAAAACCTATTTTCGTGCAGTTTGACGAAGGAGAATTTGCTTTGGAAATTTAAAGAGAGCAGAGAGTATCAGCCTGGCCAAAGGGCCAGAGTGGGTGTCATGTCTTCCTGGGGCTGGCCACAGACTCCTGGGCTCTCCTTTCGTTCTGTCCCATCTGCCTGACACCCCCCCCCCCAATGTGATGGTCTGTGGGAATGGCCTTGGGAGACAGGAGGAAGAGCCGCAGACTAGGCAACAGTCGGATAAGAGGCAGCTGAGCCCACAGAAGGAATGGGGGTGTGGGAAGAGTCTCAGAAGAGACCCTCCCTAGTTTCTTCTGTAAAGGCGAGGGGGGAGAGAGGAGCTTTCAGACTTGCAAGATTCTGTTAATGTACCCTTAGAATAAAGGTAGAGCTGGTGCTCCTGGCTGTGCTTCTGGTCTGGACTACCTCGCAAGGCTGACACCCAGCTCTCGGGGTCCCCAGTCAAGCGTGGCCAACACGGTTTGCAGATCCTCCTCCTTGCACCAGAGGGCAGCAGAGAGCCCCGTTTGCAACCCCACTGGGCTCCTTTCACTGCTCCCCCCTCCCACTTTTCATTTAATTTACGTTCTCTTTCAGGCAGGGGTCACAATGCCGCCCAAGCGTAAGAGGTCAGGTCTCTGCCCTGACTAGCACACAAAGTATAGATGGCTATGGGGTGAGGGGAAGCATCCAGGGAAATTGCAAGAAATTCTTGCATTTGTTTTTCACTTTCAAAGTGATGCACCAGAAGGGTTCCCACCCGCCCCCTCACAGAAAAAGTCGAAGCATCTGCAGGCTTATTGTTCATTTTTCAGGGTGTCTAGAGTGCCTTTTCCCTTCTTGGCCTTTAGTTTTTTATTATGAATTTTCAATTAGCTTGATTTTTTTTTAAATTTATTTTGTGATGGGACTTTTATAAGGCTACACAAATGAAGATCTGATTCACGGTTGAGATTTAAAGGCAACATCAGGTGGATTTGAGTTTGACATTTGAGGTTCAAAGGCAGGAAGTTTCAGTGTGAAGTCATCTCAGATTTAATTTGGTTAGATTGAACATTTAATGAAGTTCAATTGAAAAAAAGATTTAATTTGGCTAAAGAGCTGACCATCGATTATAAGGAAGAGCATCAAGGTATCCGCAGATATTTCCTTTTTGGCCAGAATGGGATTAAGAAAGGAAAGATTTCTTAGAGAGGTCTACCACTCCAGAGTTGCGCTGAATAGCTTCAGTAACTTCACTGCATAAAACCTTTGAAACATTCCCCTGAAGTTAAAGATTGTCATTTTATTGCAGTATTAGACCAGTAGAGTTAAAGATGTAGAAACAAAGGAAGGACCACACAGTGGCCTTGAATCTGGCCAGCAAAGAGCCTAACTTATGCTGAATTAATGGCTCCCTAATATCCTACGATAGAAAGAAATAATTTAGTTTTTACTCAGTGGTTTAGCAACAAGCCTGCTTTCTCAGAGCCACCCACCACACTGCAGAAGGTGTGACGGAGAGAGATAAATATCAGAAGGAAAACAGCAGTGGGAGAATGAAAAAGCGGAAGAACTCCAGACAGACTGAACACAGACTAGCAGGGATCACACTGCAGGCCAACCAATAGATTGAACGTAAAGATAAAAGAGTATAGATTTGCAGCAGAGTAAAGATCACACAAGAAAAATAAAAGACAAACAGCCAAAAAAAGCTTTTCCAATCTCCGTTGCCCCCTCTCCCCAGGTGGATCTGCCTAAACAATTTCTAGCAGAAGAGCGAGGCAGAAAAGGACAGCAGCTAAATTTAGTGCAGCTCCCACCCGGCAAAATGTGCTGGGATCCCTGGCTCGCCTTTGAATCTCCAAGGATTTCGGAGACACTGGTGCCTTGAATCAAACTGATGTTTTGATTGAGAGGTGAATCAGTTGCATCTCTGTAAGAGCAGATCACAGCTTCCAACTTGGCTCAGCCCTAGATTTTTATTCTTGCAGATTTCCTTCGTTGCTATCCCTTTTCCTTCATTCAGCTCTTCATTGTGACTTTGGCATGGAAATTTGCTAAGAATCATTAAAGGCATTCAGATTTTATTTTTGACGGCCGAGAACGGAGGGGGCGGACTGATGAATTTGGAGCAAAAATGGCTTCAAATCCTTGCTTTGGGGCTGTGCTGAGGCTGTCATGGAGAAGGCAGGGACGGGTGCAATTGTCAACATTTTGTCCTTCCTCATTTGCCACAGCCCTAATGAGGATGAGAATTAACAAACTTCCAGACACATCTGTCACCTAATCGTGTTTGGATGGCTACAGCTTTGGATGTTCTTGTCGGGGAGCCTGGAAAATGAACTGGAGGAAATTGGTCTGGAGGAAAGGCATAATTGGGTCTCCGTGGATTACGATTGTTAGGAATTGCACAAGCAGTGGGCAGTGTTACCCTGGTGGGGTTCATTCAGACATCCTTCGCCAAGGGGGCTGGCCGGGAGGGACGCAGGGTGGCCCTTTGCAGCATTCAGGCCTTCAGTCCAGCGCAGGAAAGGCTTTGCTGCCTTCCCCAAAGCATCTGAGCAACTCGCCTTTCCCAAATTGATGCCTCCCAGGTGGGGGGAACTGCTAGTCGCTGCATTCCTGGCAGGAAAGCTTTTGGGAATTGGTCACGTCCCAGCATTTGTCACTTCTGCACACATTTGCATAGAAATTTGTCCCATTCCTGCATCATCATCGTCGTCATCTTGAGAGCCAGTTTGGTGTAGTGGTTAAGGCTCCAGGCTAGAAGCCGGGATACTGTGAGTTCCAGTCCGCCTTGGGCACAAAGCCAGCTGGGTGCCTTGGGCCAGTCACTCTCTCTCAGCCCTAGGAAGGAGGCAATGGCAAACCACTTCTGAAATCTTGCCAAGAAAACTGCAGGGGCTTGTCCAGGCAGTCTCTGAGAATAGGACATGACTGAATGGATTTTAAAAAAATTATTTATCTGCCCGTCTCCCTTCACTTTATTCCCACCACCACTGCCCTGCAACGTAGGCTGGGCTGGCCCACAGACCCACAATCTCCCTGGAAGCTTCTGGGGCTGAGTGGGGATTTCCACCTGCGCCTCCCTAGCGCATTCACCCCACGCCAGCTCCAGTGTCCCAAAGTGACTCCGTCTGGCTGGCCAGACTCCCTTTCCAAGCCCAGCAGTGGAACATGGGGCGGGATGTCCTTGGCAACCCAGGCTCAGCCTCCTGCTGCTAGGAGAGAGAACAGTGGGTCACCTTCGTTAGAAAGAAACTAATTTGGACCTTAGAACATGTGCACAAATTGGACCCTGTAAACTTTGAGCTCATTTGAGCTCTTTGATGTCCTGGAAATAAAACGGGCTTTGCTTCTGCACCATCACGTGCAAGATTGTGTTGCTTTCCTTCATTAAAAAAAAATCCTATATTTTGGAAGGTAGAATTAAAAAATGAAGTTTTGGAACATATTGATTGCTCCCCACCTATAAAATATTCTTAAGTAGCAGAAGAGAAGGGTGGGAGACCTGTTTGCGCTGGACTCTTCGCACACACAGCCGCATCCATGCAAAAATCTGTGATTTGTTTGGCACAGCCCCCAAAAGGCATGGCTGGCTTCCTCTGGACCTCCAGGCTGGAAGTCCATCAGAAGGGGCGGGTGGGTTCCCAACAGTCCAGAGCTGGTTCTGGAGCCTCGAGAATCCAGCCGTCTCTGTCCTGGATGCCATCTCCGCCTGCTTGCTCCTTCTGACTTTCTTTTATCCTGTATCTTACTATGTGAAATTCCCCCTCTCCCCCTCCCCACCCTCTGATGCTTTGCAGCAGGCAAAAGCTGGTTAAAAAGAAAAAATTCCGCAAAAAATGAGTGTCTCAGCTCGCTTGCAGAGCAAAGGCAGGCCAAGGGGCAGGGTGCCTCCTCCCTGTCAGGGAGGCAGTTTGCCAGGGAGGCTGAATCTCTGCAAAACCCGCTGTGGGGGCTTTCCCACGCCAGCCACATCGCTGTGCCTCTCCTCGATCTTTGCCTGCAAGAAGGGGGCCGAGGTGCTCACGGGCTGACATGTTTCTGGCGTGCAGACTCTGCAGAGGCCTGTCCTCTCCGCCTGTGAAATGGAGTTCCAGGGCCAGGTGTTCCCCAGGTGACTCTGTGCCAAAGAGAAAGAGACAGGGAGGCTCAGAGCAAGGTTGTATAGCAAGGTCAGCAACCTGTGGTTGCGGGCATCCTGCTGGCCACCCCAGAGCATCCTGCTAAATCCAGCAGCCCAGCAGCTGCTTCCATGATGGTGTCGCATTTGGGGTTAGGGTGCAAACTGCATAAGGTGAATTAGGCCTCTGTTTTCTGCCTCTTGAAACTTCCTTTCACCCAACCATTCTGGAGACTTTGGCTCCATCCTGCACTGTGCCCATAGGATGGCCCTCAGGGATCACCTGCCTTAAATCCAGAGCCAGCCGGCAACTTTGGTTGGCTGTTGGGGGCTGCGTGTGAACAGGACCACGGGGAAAGTGAGGGTGTCCAGAATATAAGCCCTGTTTCTCCTTGTCCCCTCTGCTTGTTGGGGGCCTCAGCTGTTCACAGTCTCAGGTGCCCAGCGCTGTCCTTCACCCCAAGAGTCTGTGTCCCGTTCCCCGCTGAGGGAGCCCACCCAAACAGGCAGCACCCCCTTTCCGGCCAATCTCCGTTCTCTTGGACGGCGGGAGGGCCCCTTCCCTCTCTCGCTGACTCCCCCGGTGGTGTCTTTTCCGCGTCTCCCCTGTTCCTCCCCCGATTCGTGCCAGAGGTCCAAGTTAAATGCCAGCAGAGACTTTGGATGGGGCCAAGGAGGGCTGCGTGGCATGAGGCCGGGGGGGCCAGTGGCTTCAGCGTAACCCGGAGTTTGCCGTGGCCCCCGCTCAACAGCCCTGGAACTGAAAGGGTTTCTTGCAAGCACGGATGCTCCTTAGCAGGCTTTGGGGTTAGCGGAGAGGCAAGAATCCCAGCAAAAGAATTATTTCCAGATTCGAAGCATTGCATCCCTGCGCATATGAAGGAGCGGGTTCTCATGGTGGGCCAGAGAGGAAGCTGGTCCCCCCTCGATCCTGGAGGAGCTGAGAACCAGTCAGAGGCCTGGAGCATCTCCGCTGCTTGCCCTTGGGGGGGTTGCATGAAGGGGCAGGGTGGGTCCGCCCCACTCGGTCCCATTTTCATGCGCTCCTCCCTGCTCCCTGGTTGCACTCTGCAGTCCTGGCTCAGTGGAACCGTTTTGGCATCTCTTCCCAGCCCTTGGCTGTTTTCATTTGCATTTGGGGAGCCCTCGATACCATGCCAGGCCATCTGGCTGCGGCTTTCTTCCGCTTTGGCTCGGTTTTGTTTTGCGGGCCCTGATTTGCCTCAGCCGTATTTCACCGCCATAGAAGTGGAAGAAGCGATAAAAACATTTGTTAGAAACAGAATTATAGCGACTTTCCTGGTAGCTGCCTGGGGAGGGGACGTAAATCACTTCTGATTTTTAGAAAACAGAGTCTGTGTGAAAAAGATTTTTACCTGCTCTTTCATCCAGAGGGCTATCCCATAACCTTATAAATATGGCTGAAATAATTATGATTCTCCCCAGTCGAGAAGCAGAATGTAACAACCCCCAAGGAACATGCAACAGGGAGGGAGAAGGAAAAAAGCAGGCTCAGGCCTCAGCTCTGCAATGAAAGTTGCTCTAGATGCTTGTCAGGGTCCGGAGCGCTCAGAGGAGCCGGCCTCTGGGCAAAGCTGCCAGAATGGGCACCTGCCTCTTCCTGGCGCGTTTCCTGCTGTTCAGGTTGGTGATGCCTCTGGCGAGGGTTGTCTTCCCAGAGCCGCTGCCATGGCTGCTTCTCTTGCACTTTCTGGTGGAAAGCGTGGCTCCATACCTACGGTCCCATCCCTACACAGAGAGGAAGGCTCTAGTCCTCATGGTGTTTGCGAAACGACTGACTAGAATAGGGTCATAGCGGGCTGTTCCCGAGGCCGATCCACGGTTCTTCCATCTTGGCGCTGTTGGCCTGGACTGGCCCCAGCTCTTCAGGAGTTGCAGCCTGTCTTGCAGAACCCGGGGTTTGGCGGTGGGCCAAGCGGGGGACCCCTGCTGGGTCTTTATTTCCCTCCCCCGTTGCACTGTGAGAAGGACACAGCTGGTCTCTTGCGTTAGAGCAGGGATGGGGCATTTTCCTCCTCTCCTTGACCATTGTGGGTCGCTGCGCGGATTGCAAGCAGCCAAGGGACCATGCAAGTCGGCAGCCCCCCCTCCCCCCCTGCAAAAGAAAAGGGAAGGAGAAAAGGCATAATAACCAAGTCTCCTGATGGCTGCTGCATCCCCCACGGTCTGTGCAGTGCTCGCTTGGGGGAGAGGCGCAGACAGGCTGGCAGGATCCAGCAATCGAGGGGCTTGGCCAGGCGCGCACACGCACGCACACACACCTGCTGCCACTGCTGCCCGGGAGATCTTCCTGCTGGCACAGGCGGGGGCAGCAGCAGCAGCAGCAGCAGCAGCAACCGGTGGCAGAGCCATACTCGGGCTCCAGGTAGTGCAGACGGTGCTTCCGGCTCGTGTGGGGAGGAGTCTGGCGGAAGAGAGGGGAGAGCAGGAGCGGCAGGAGGAAGGACTGGCCGGCCTCTTCGGAGTGCAGCCCCCCCGGCCCCCCACCATGAAATCGGAGAGCGAGGAGAACAGGCCCGGTAGGTGGGGGCGGTGGGCGGCGGCGGCTCTCCGGGCTGCCTCTCCGGCCTCGGAGGATTCCTGCGCGGCCGGATCTGCCCCCCCGGCCGTGGTTTTGGCTTTCCCAGCTGTTCTCCTTCGTGGGGAGAGGCACCCGGGTGGGTGCCAGCGTCTTCGAGGAGGAGTGGGAGGCAGCGACGGGCAGCAGGAGCTCGGAGGAGGCGGCCCTGGCCGCTCACACCTTTGTTGCTGGCTGAGATGTTTTGCGGGCCTCCGGGGACCAGGAAGCCCCCCAGAAAGCCGCAGGGCCCGGGTCACCCTTGGCACGCTGGCTGGTGGGGAAGAGCAGGCACCCTGGGGGGTTCCCAGAACGGTAGCCACTGGGGCGGTGTGCTTTGTGGCATTGCTCCCGTGGTGAATGCCAGAGCTGACAGGCTGGGAGAGGCCCAGGAGATAGTTGCTAACAGACCTCCCTTGCACGACCCCTGCATTGGCTCGCCGGGTTCCCCACTTGGCATGCCAGAGGGAGGCAGGAACCCCTTGGGGCGGGCTCTGCCGGCATTGCTTTGGCCCGTGAAGGAGGAAGGCCAAGGTGCCCTCCGAAACCTGTGTGGCATTGCCAAGGCCTGGCTGCCGGTGCCTCCTTTCAGCCAGCGCTCCTCTTCTGCTGCCCCGAAGGGCTGGGCACCAGAGCCGCCCCGTGCCCAGCCCTGCTCTGCTCCTTTGCGGCAGACCAGGTTTCGAAGGTGGCGAGTGTTCACACACCTGGCACTGCCTTTGCTACGGTGCCTGTACGGAGAGGGCCCCAGCGGCAGCAGGGGGCTGTTTCTGGGCCAAGCTGCTGAGTACGGGGCCCCTTCAGGTGCCCTGGGATCTGCGATCTTGGAACCCAGCAGGCAGGCCCCCTGCCGTTCCCAGAGACCCACGTTGCTGTATGGTTTGCAGCAACAAATTGGGAAACCGGGGAGGGCAAAGTTTCCCTTTCTGGCGCCTAACAGCATTGGCCGTTGTTTTCAGGACAGTCAGGCCGTACCTAGCCTTCACGCAGCCAGGGAAGGACCTGGGGAACTCTCTGCCACTGGATGTTGTCATGGCTAGCACCCGGGTCAGTTTTTGGAGGAGCTAGAGAAACCGGTGGACCGTAAAGCCTCCATTGCCAGTTCTCCCGTAAAAATAGGGCGGATGTTGGTGGGCGAGCTGTGTGCCGCTGAGCTGACCAAGATGGCTGCAGAAACGCAAGATAGATACTAGTAGTAAAGAGAACAAATAAACAGACCTGAAACAGTGAGGAAGGGGCAGTATAATATTTTTCAGCTGTCTGGGTGGGGCCACAGTCTGGGCCCCCTCCGGCCCCACCCTTGCATCTTCCCATTTCCCCTTTGATCCAATGCCCCTTGCCTGGAGGTTGCCCCCTTTAGCCCAGCCTAGCTCCATGCTTGGCACGCTGCCTCCTAAGGCCTCTTTAAATGGATCCATGAGGACTAGATTGTTTGAAGGGGACCAGCAGAGCTGCTGCCTCTGAGGATGTGGAAACAAAGAGGAATTTTTGCTTTATGTGAAAAAACTGGTCTGGTTCTCATCTGAGACCAGCATCCTGCATGCAAACCATTATTTCATTCCTTTGAGAAACACACACACCGCCGGCTGTTCTCAATCGAGGGAAAGTTTCTTTCTCTCCTGCGAAGCCTCTGCATCTTATTATATTAAAGTAAAAAAATATTGGAGAAATGTTTCCCCCACCCACGTCTCTTCCTTGCACCCTTCTGAAAAGTTACAGTTTAACTGTGAATTGCTGGACTTTGTCCTGAGAACGCAGGGACCCCGCAGATGTGTCCTCCGTTGCAGGAAGTTTTGAGATGGAAGGGGAAAGACTAGCAGAATTTGCTGGGCTGAGTGACAGCTTGGCGTACATGGGAGGGTGGGGGGAGAGGAAGGCCTCTAAACTGAGTATTTATTCAGACATCACCAGAGTCCCTGTGAGCTGGGGAAAATGTGGTTATGTTCTGATCCGTGTCCCTGAGATTTCTCCATCCGTGCTGGCCTCTCTTTGGCAGAAATGCCTCAAGCTGCGTTTTCTGGGATTTTGCTGTGTGGTTGCAGGCGTATCGGTGGGTTCAGCGGGACTGCCTCTGTAGGAAGGCCATCTTCTCTTCCTGCCCGCCTCCAGATTTGGGGGGGTCCTGATCCCAGGTGCACCCATCCTCCCAGAATAGCTTGGGAATAGCTCCCTTTTTCTGTAGGACCGGCAACAAGGGCCCCTGGTTTCCTTCCTGCTGGGCCCCCCAAGAGTAAGCCCCTTGCTTCTGGGATGGAGACCCCTCAGGTGACTTTGTGAGGAGGGGGCTGTGTGCGAGGGTCCACGATCTGTGCCCTTCTGGGGGAAGCCCCAGGAGAAAATCTCTTTAGGGTTGCAAAGGCATCGCTGGAAATGAGAAAGGGAATCCATGTCCACCCCAGAAGAGATTCCCAAGAAGAAAAAGGGAATCAGAGACAGCCCAAGGTGGGTTTCGGTCCAGCGTTCAGTCGTTGGGCATGATCCCCGCCTTTCCCAGGCCGGCTCTTTCTCTGAACTGGGAACAACACCTGTTGCGAAGTCTGATCAGGTGAAGCCGGACCTCTGTTTCGACCTGAGTTCTTACCTGCCCTCCTTGTTTGGGGAGCGATGAGTCAGGGAGGGACGGGGGTGGTGGTCTGAAAGCTGCAAGTCTATTCCTGAATTAGTCCTGCGGCGGTAATGAGTGGCTCCTCTTTTCTGGACCGTTGCGAGAAGTGGTGAGTTTTCAAGACCCTTCCTCTTCTGACCACCACTTTACGCTCACAACAACCTTGTGAGGTTGAGGAGACAAAGAGGAGGCACCTCAGGGAGAGCATCTTGGCCAAGTGGGTCTAACCCGGTAGAAGAGGATCTCTAGCTCAGGGCTGAACTGTGGAGTCCTTGCTGCTCTCCGAGCTTGGTGGTTTTCTTGCAGACGTTCCATGACCCAACTGCATGCCATCATCAGTGTGCACTGGTGACCTTCCCTAGTTGGGCAACGAAACGTCTGCAAGCAACCACCAAGCCTGGAGAGCAGCAAGGACTCCACTGATCTATTAAACCACGATGGATCACTGCCCCCAAACCCCACCTGCTCCTCAGATATTTTTATATGCCGGAATCAGAAATTAGGAAAAGTGCTTGGTGGCATCATGCTGATTGTATTTAAAATGCCAGTGAATTGGGCACCCCTTTGAGGGAAGCCTTACTGGGATGTGCAACTGTGCCAGTGTGCACAGATGCAGCCAGGTCTGGGGTGCCCTTAGTTGCCCACCTGCCCAAAGGCCCGCTGCCCGTCTCCCCGAGTTATGCCGGCCTTCACCCTGCTGCCGAATGGAGGTTTTCAAGAAAAGATTGGACAAGCATTTGTCAGGGATGGTATGAGGACTCCTGCCTTGGGCAGGGGCTGGATAGAAGACCTCCAAGGACCCTTCTGACCCCAGGACTCTATGAATGGCCGTGCCCAGCAGCCTCCTCCCCTCCCATCGGCCCCAGATCAACAGCCTCATTCATCACCCATTGTGAGTTGTGTTGCAAGGCCAAGTGGAGGCTGCACTTAGACTCACTGGCCTAATTGAGCTTCTGACCTTGGTTGAGGTTTTGTGATAATCCTGTCCACATGCCAGTGGTATTACTCGAGGGTAGGGTTGCATTACACGGGCCACTTCTTTGCACCTTGTCAGCCACTGTGGCTCTTTGTTTTGAAATTGTGTACGACACACCCAGTTAACTGCCCTGGGTGTGCATGTATAGTATTATCTGTTTTAATTTGCATGTCAGGCAATTTGTTTGCTTGCTCAAGGACTGTGTGCTTAGCCCAGCATCAAATATGTGTTTAAAAAACTAAATTACTCAGCGAGTAATTCTCAGTGAGTTGAGAATTCAGTTCAAGTGTCTTGCATAGGAAGGGTTTTTCTTCTCTTAGTTAGAGGGTATCTGTTGGGGGTTGACTTGAATCGTCCCTGGGTGCCAAAAGAATATATTGGGAGGAGCTATGCTGCCTTGCCCACCCCACCCCGCAGTGCCAGCGCACGGAGCAACCACATGTTTGGCCCATTCATGAAAGTGCGCTGTGTTGCATTTCCCTTTTGCCTCCCCCCACCCCACCAATGATGTTCTTTTTTAAATTCCATCTCAGCAGCAGAATTGTTGATAGTTAAACATCACTTTTGTGTCATGGCAGAATCAAGGAATGTCCTTTAATAGCACAATAGTAATAATTTGGTCCACACCAAGGGTCCTTCTTCCCTTCTGGAGTCAATGTCGCTGTTTGGCCACCGTTTTCCTTTGGGATTCCCACTGCCGTCCTCGACTGGGGGCTGCAGGGTGGCGCCTCTGCCTTTCAGCCGCCCCCAAAGTAGGCCAGGCAGGGATGCAGGAGTGGGTCTGGGCAGAAATGACCTTGGACTTTTGGGTGGTGCCGTGAAAGTGAAAGTAAATTCACCAAACGTCATGATTCGTGGGAACACCCACAATTTATGCGCCTCTGTCCCGCGCAGAATGGCCCTTGGCTGTGATGCTCGGAGGGGGCCGGGGGCCTTGGGGTGCCAGGGTAAACCCCTGATTTAAAGCACAAGACTGCTGTTGGGGGATGCCTTTTGGGCCAAGGACAATTCTGCATTCAGGGTTCCTCCGTCACTGAGCGGCGATTTCTAGGAAGGCCCGTTGAAAGAGGGGAGCAAAGCCCAGCTTCTTTCCGCGTCTGCAGGGTTAAGCCTTGTCGGTGGGGCAGGCAGGCAGGCAATCTGCTCAGACTGGCGAGGGCTGGCCTTCCCTGAACGTGGTCGAGCATGTTGGCAAAGAAAGCAGCACACCTGCGGAGAGGTGCCCGGGCATGGGGAGTCCCAGCAAAGTGCCTGCAGCTCACTTCCCTGAACCATCTCCTAGCAGTCCTGCCAGCGCTTTGCTGCTTTTGTTTGCAGGAAATGCCCCGGCTCTGCTGTGGGTTTGTTGGTTGCCTGGCCAACGTAGTGTGCTTTTCACTCAGGCCCCACACCTGGTTCTTTTCCTCCCCCACAAAGTAAAGACTCCCTGGATCGCCCCGTCATTTTCTCGGCAGCAATTAGATGTGCACAAACCAGGCCTGGCCCTCCTCAGTTTTCCCCAAGATCAGGGCTGTGGCGTGGGCTGGACATTTTTTGTAAAGAAATGGGCATAAATTCTTGAAGTTTCAGTAAAACTTAATAGAAAAGGAAGCTCCTAAAAAGCCATCAAAGCTCTTATCTATCTATCTATCTATAAGAAAGGGAAGGGAAGGGAAGGGAAGGGAAGGGAAGGGAAGGGAAGGGAAGGGAAGGGAAGGGAGAGGGAGGGAGGGAGGGAGGGAGGGAGGGAGGAAGGAAGGAAGGAAGGAAGGAAGGAAGGAAGGAAGGAAGGAAGGAAGGAAGGAAGGAAGGAAGGAAGGAAGGAAAAGAAAAAATAGGTTCGGTCGTTCAGCTCCAGGACCAAATAGGTCGCCTTGATTTCTGGGCTTAGAGAGAACGAGCCCAAGGTTTCTGGGGCTGCGCATGGGTGACAGGGCCAGCAAGGCTCACCAGCTTGTAAGGCAAGAGGGGGCAGCTCGCAAGCGGAGTTTGGACCCCAGTCTCTGGGTGGACTCAGGCCCCTCCTGCATTTGCAGCTGCGTAACATTTTGCTTAAAAAAACCCAATTCAGTTAAAATAAGAAGTATGTTGTGAGTCCAAAAGGCTTTTACAAAAGGGCGGGGGGACACTCCCAGGGCAAAGGGGCTCACAGTTCCCCACTCCTCTCCTGCAGCAGTTTTGCGGCATCCCTGCCATGTTGTTTCAACAGTTAGCAGCAAAAGAAAAACAGAAAGGACGGTTACTTCCTGGGCATGGAACGTATGTTTGTTTTAATTTATACGGCCGTCCATCTCAGATGCACGGCTCTGGCAGCTACCAAGTAAAAATAGAAGAAGCGAATAAGACAAGCAGAATTACAAATAAATTGTAGAGGAAGATTTGTCCAGAAGTGGGACGAAGGAGATGCAGGAAAAGAATGTGGCCCCTCCGATGCTTGGAGGAAGCTGTTTCACCTGTGGCTTTTCTGCTTGCAGAACCGTGTCGGGTTGCCTGTGAAAAGTGTCTGGTGAGCATCAGAGAACTTCCTAGGCAATGATGCCCCGCCGCCCGTTTAACGTTGGATTTAGGAAGTAAACGTTAGCCGTCTTCAGGTTCAGCAAGCCTCCAGTTTTTGAAAGCGAGTGCAGAGCTTCAGGAATCCCACCAGGTCTGCCACGTGCTGGAGGGGGCCGAGTTCAGGGGTCCTGTCCAGCCCTCTCCTCCTGTAGGAACCTCTGGTGACAAAAGAGGCCACGAACAGGACGGGGGTTCGGAAAAAGCTCCGCCAGGGTAAAGTGCTCACCATCCATGGTGGCGTAGCGCATGCACCCCAGCTCCGTTGAACTTATGGTGATGTGTGGGCCCAGGAATTGGGTGAATTGCGTTGCCAGAGTGTTGTGGGACTCCTGCAGAGCAAATATTCCAGGTGGGCGGAAAAACTGGTAGAGGAAGGCGGAGGACGACCACATGGTCTTTTTGGGGAAGGAGGGAGCTGGTTTGCGGTGGCATTTTTTGACTCTTGATGACTCTGGACCTCCATCCCCCTGGTAGTTTCCTTGATTGCATCCAGAAACAGGAGGGCCAGGCCCACCACCCAGTGGATCTACTCCGACACTGGAGGTGGTAGGAAGAGGGATGGCCTTCCTTGCCCGCAGTTGCAACAGCCCACTGGAGCGGGGATTAAGATGGCCGGCAGAGCCTCCAAAGATGGGTTTCCTTCAGGGAAACCAGGTTAGTATCTGAGTGGGTCCAGAGTGAAATCTGCCAGGGGGCATAGCCAGCGGAAGCTTGGCTTACAGGTGGAACTCAGGAGAAGCCTCCGATGGGACAGTCCAGGCAGGTCTTGATGCGGCAGCCGGTTCCCTGGGAAATTCCTTTCAGGGCTGGGCAGCAACGGTGACCTTGGCCTCCACCCTTTCAGGATCCTTCTGGGTTACTCACTGGGCGAGTGGAATGGCTGTGTTTTGATTTAGGCCTCCTCCAAATGAGATTTCTTCCTTCGTGTCCCTTGGCGGTTCCTTCCTGAGCCGCCTCCCCGTGATTTCTTCACCTCCTGAACAGGACGGACGTACCTTCAGCATTTCCTGTTGTGGCCGGTTTGGGGGCTGGAAGGCCACTGCCGGGTCCAGGCCGACCTGAGTTTCCAGACCCAGAGGCCGGCTGCCCCATCCTGAGTGCATGGCTGTTTTCAGCTTTGGGGGGGCCCTTGGGCTCAGGGGGAGCGTGGCCAGTCCTCTTCCCCCCACCTCCAGTGTCGGAGGAGATCCACTGGGTGGTGGGACTGGCTGCGCCTGTTTTTGGATGCAGCCAAGGAAGCTGTCGGGGGGATGGAGGTCCACAGAGTCAGCAGGAATTGGCTCAACACCAGGGAGTGTCTACCTGACCATGCAAGGACCCCCCAAGGTTTGTATTATTTTGAACAGGAAAAAGATGCCCCTGAAGAAATGGAGCAGCTGATAGATTAGCCTCGAAGTGGTTACAAGTGGTTGGACAGTGTCTCACTGGGAATTATTTTTTTTGGGGGGGGGGGTCCCCAACAGATTTGGATTGCAGCAGGTGGGGTCTATTTAACCCGAGGCCATGTCTTGATTTCATCCGTGGGAAAAGGACAAGTTGTTTACAGGTAGTCCTTGCTTAACAACTGTTTGTTTAGTGAAGGTTCGGACTTAACGGTGTTGAAAAAAATGACTTACAACCGGTTCTCACACTTTTGACCATCACAGCATCCCGTGGTCATGTGATCACCATTTTTGACCTTCCTGGCTGGCTTCAGGCAAGCAAAATCAGTGGGGAACTGCATGATTCACTTAACAACCACATTGTTTGCTTAATGCCCGTGGTGATTCGCTTAATGGATGCCACAAAAAAGTGCATAAAATCAGGTGGGATTCTCTTAATGACCACTTTGCTTAGCAACCAAAGTTCTGGTCCCAATTGGGGTCATTAAGCGAGGACTGCCTGTATTTATTTCCCCCCTTCCCCCCCCACCCCGGGGCGATGTTGAATTCCTGTTTAAAGACAGGACGTTTTGGCCTCTTCCTCTGCTCACTTGTGGCTGCTGTTAAATGGCTGATGAGATCTCTCTGCGGCGTATTAAAATGCACTTTGCGACCAATAAGTGAAATGGGGGGGGGCTGAGTGTGATGGGGAAGCTTTAGAGAAACAGCTGGAACCGTGTTAAGATGGTGTGTGTGTGTGTGAATGAGCACCTCTGACCTGATCACAGCCTGTTAAAAGCTGAATTAACCCCACTGCCCATCTTCTTTTTCCAAGCACCCAAAAATAAGGTTGAAATCTTGCACAATCATCATGCCATGGGATTTCGGGCCTCTTGAGAACTTGAACAAGAACACCAGCATCTTGTGGGCTCTCTCCCTCCGCCCCCCCGCAAATTACCCCAAATCATGCAAAATTGCCAGAAATCCAAACAGCTCTGGTGGGTGCCCACCTCGTCAGCATTTATTATTTGCAAAAATAAATGAAATGAAATAATAGACCTGTGGGCAGCAAGAGGCTCACTCCCACCTGCTGAATGAAGGCAGATGCTCTTCCCTGTTGTCTTTGGTTGGGTAAGGTAGACTCCCTTGGACGGTGGACATTTATTTGGCTGGGAGGGTGTTGACAAAAAGCGGGGGGCAGCTCAGTTTCCAGGGTGCCCTTTTTAAGGCACTTGATTCCATTTCTGCTCCCGGCCCCCTCCTGCTTTCACTGCAAATCCCCTCCGAACCTGGGATGGGTATTAAATATAAAAGGAAGCTTGTGAGATGGGCAGAATCTAGATCTTCAGATGCCAGCGAAGCTCCTGTTTTTGTTTTGAAAACCAAACCCACGCAGAGACTGGACGGCAGTTTTTGCGGGGGTGTGCAAGGCTGTGTGTTGTCCTGGCCGCTAGAGAAGAGAGACCTTCGGTCTGTCTCGCCCCACGCAAGGATGCCCTGGTCTTCCAGATTAGGCCCGACTCCAGCTTCTGCCAGTAGAGCTGGTGGCCAGAGCTGAAGGGCGCTGGAGTTTTGGAGGGTCCTCACTGGCATGTTGAAGCTCTAGGCTGGTGGAGCGAAGGGTGTGGGGACCCTGCCGGAAGAAGCCAGCCTCAAACCCGGGACCTTTGGCATGCAAGGCCTCCGTGCTTCCAAGGATCCTGGCATCTCCCCAGGAAGGTTATTTGGGTGGCAGAGAGGAGACCCCACTGTAAGATGCCCATTGCTGGGTCCCTTTCGCCACCTTGGAAAGCGGTCATCCAAGGATCCTGCCCTCCGCCCCACAGCGTGCCTCCCTTTCCTGGGGGGTGATGAACAAGCCACCCTGCTTGGGAATTCTGCATCCAAGGCAGCGTGGGAAAACGTGCAAATCCTCCCTCCCCGTGATCTGGCACTCGCCCAAGGACCAGCTTCCAGAGGAGGGCCTGGGCTTGGGGGTTTTGGATGCGAGGGCTGGTGGGTTGGGGGGGGGGGTCCTCAGCAGAGCAGCAGCCTTAAAAAAGGCAGCGCCAGGAACAGGAGGGTCCTTCGGGAGCTGATACCTTCCCTGGGCGCCTTGCTGAGCGCCCCCCACCTGCCCTTGGCCACATAGATGCCACCTGTCCTCTTTGGCAAGGCCTCCCGAATCCTGCCCCCGCCCCCAGCCCCAAACTCAGATGTTCCCCATGGGAGGGGGACACAAAAGGAATCCTTGCGGTCTTCATCATCGGGGAAACATCTGAAAAATGCAAAAGGGAGTTTATTGTTTCTTGGTGCTGCTGTTTGTGGGGGTGGAAGACAGCCAGGAGAGGGGCGCCCCCACCGCCCTTCCTGTCCTGCTGCAGTCCAAGGACTTCAGGCTTGAAGGGGGGGAATTTCGCTTGCAAATCTGAGCCCCTGTTTGGAGCACACGGGTGGGATTGCGAGGGGCCAAAGTCCCGACAGATTGACTGGACTGCATTTTTGGTGGATGGCCATGTTGAGGCCGTGCCCCCCTCCTCTTCCGTCCACGCAGCGAGGGCTTTAAAAAATTATAGGAGCAGAAACCAGATCTCCTGGTTCAGCACCTGAGGAACAAGGAAACGGGACCCATGGGGGCTGCAGATCTCCCGACATCGCTGGGCTTGTAATCCGGTGGCCCTGACGGGAGCCTCGGCGGCATCTGGAGCTCCCACGTTGGCCCCTTGTGCTTGCACCAGTCAAGGGCAGGAGATGGAAGGGGACCCACCAGTGGGGGTCCCATAGTGGGCAGGACCATGCTCCTGCCCAGGAGGGGGGAATCTTGTCCCGGATCCTGGGTTGGCAGGGTGCATTGGAGACTTGGAATCAGGCAGGTGCACTGTGGGGTGCGCAAACGACAAAGCAGGCCCCGCTGACTTTCCAGCTCGGCCGTGGTTCTGGAACTGCGCATTTCCCCTGAGTGGAGCCTCCAGGGAAACCTCAGTCTTTTCCCCGGCTTTGGGGGTGGGACAAGCCGGGGGGTCTTCTGTCCGTCCCCGGCAGTTCCTTCCCGAGTCGGGAGGAGGACGGTTGCGGCATCTCGGTGGTTCGTTCGCTGGTGGGTGCCCTTGGGGAGCCGCGCGTCTGCCCAGCGCCCGAGCCAGGTGTCTGGCAGCCTTCCTGGTCCCGCAGGCGGGCTGAGGCCGGCGAGTGCCTGCTGGAGGGGAAGAAGGAGCATCTCCTGTTGCCGGGTGGGGCTTCGTGGGCATTCACGTGGGGGTCTTGTGGAAGGATGGGACTGGTTTGCGGTGGCATTTCTTGACGTGCCAGACTAGCCTGTGGCCCTGGGGTTTCCAGGTGCTAGCCAGGCCTGCTTTGTCGGGAGGCCCCGAGGCTGGCAGGGTATTTTGCCACCTGATGGGCAGGGGAAGGTCACAAAAAGGCACAGGGCGCACCTTTCATCATTCCTGAGGCTGCTGGAGGGAGGCTGGCTGGCCGGTGACTCTTGCTTTCCTCTCCAATCTTGGTTTTTGCTTCCGGCCTGCCTGTTACCTCGATCTCCTTCCTGGTAGATGCCTGGAAGCCTGTTTCTGGGCGGGAGGGGGGAAGGAAGGAAGTCCGGCTTTGATGAATGTGTAAATAAAGGGCCTGCGTTCCCTCTCTCAGGACAAGTAGGAGATCCTTGCAGGAAGTTGGGGAGGGCCAAGGGCTGCCAGAAACGTCTCTGTGGGGAGGGGGCAGTGCAGGGTCCAGCCACCCTGAACCCAGGCCTTGTGCAGTCCCCCGCAGGGCACCTCCGTGAGCTGTTTTCTCCCCCTTCGCTTGGGGAAAGAGGAAGGGGTGGCGCAGGGGTGGTGCTACCGCCTTCCTCTGTCAGAGTCATGATGCCAAAGGGGTGCCTTGTGGCGTCTCCAGCAAGGCTTCTGTTTTTCTGCCTCATTCTCAGAGGGTAGAACATCTCTCCAAATTCCTGGGGTTGGGGTTCGGTCCAGCAGGGGCTGCCGGTGTGGGCTGTTCTTTCCTTCCGACTAGGCCAGGCTGCCTCCGCTTCCCCACTGAAAGACCCCCTGAGGTTGCAGGAAAGCTGGGGGGCTGCAGGCCCCCGAGGAGGGGTGTTTTGGGAGAGGTGGGATGCTCCTGGGATCCTCTTTGCGCAGCGCTTCTCCCCGCCCAGTTACAGACCTGCTAGGCCGACCCAGCCTCCTCAGCTGGCTGATGTTCTGCATTTTGTAGAAACTCAGAAAATGGGATTATTCAGCTGCCAGATTTCACAGATCATGCGCGGGGATTTAGCCCCCGAGGGCAAAAGGAAGACACGCCTTGCCATCCCAGGAGAAACATTTTGCGATTCTCTTCTTCTTGGAAAGGAGTTTCAAAAGCAAACCTGTCCTTGCATGGAATAGAACGGCCGGGAAACGACATGGGTGGGAACTTTGCACTGGGAGCAAAAAGGAGGAACGTTCCCACTGGGGGAGCATAAACCCTGCAAGACTTTATTCTGTGGGCATTGGGGAGAAGGGATTAAAACACGAGGGCTCCAATAGCCCTCGTGCCCAGCTGCAGGCAGGCTGGGGAGGATGGGAGCTGAGATCCAACCCACTTTGGGGTCCCCAGGCCACAGAGGCGGCTGCCCGCTCAGCTCCAAAGAGGCCTCATTGAGTTCAGTAGGGCTTACCCCCGAGTAAATGGCCATGCCAGGTTGTTTCTCATATTTTTCAGTAGCAAGAAGGTGATGTGTAATTAAACCAACTCAACAGCCCATAATTACAGAGTTAATGCCAGAAATGCTGGGTTGAATTTTCTGCAAAGCCACTCCTTCCTTCTGTGCTTCCAGCCTTGAGCCAAAGGGAACACTTTCTCCAGGGGAAGTGAAAAGTCTAATTTTAGTGTCAGGCTTCTCATATTCCACCTCCCTTTAATTTCGCATTCTTCAAAGTCTACAGTCCCTTGCCACTATTGGGGCATCTCGCCCCTCCCGGGCAAACATCACCAAGCTGCATTTTCTCTGGCACCAGGTTGCTCTGAAGTTGCTTGCACCTGTTCTGGGGAAGAGGGAAGGCAGGAAGCAGTTCCCTCCCAGATGCAATTAATGAGCAAGATGTGAAGTTATGGCTTTGGAGGGCACTGTGTAAGGTGTTTGTGGGGGGGGGGGCGGGGGTTAATACAGAAAAGAGTTTTGAAGGGAAGAATCGGCCATCGGCCATTGAAGGCTGCTAGTCAGACAAAACGTAAAAGAACTGGGGTCCAAGATTCCTTGTTGTTGTTCTCTTTATTTAAGCCACAAATTGGGCCTCAGGACAGGAGGGCTTAGGGAGATAGGAGCCGTTTTTTGTTTAAAGCTCATTAAATAAAATCTGGAAGCATTTGATCAACGAAATCTGCTGGGACATTTACGGATCTGAGAAAGTTAGGCTTTATCTCTCTCCCCCTTGTTGCTTTCGTTTTGCAAGTCACACGTGTTTTATACACGCACCCATAAAAACTGAAGGAGACTCATAAACCATGTGGACTAGTAACTTTTATAGGCTTATTTGAAACTAAGTCACCCTAAATGAGCCTGCGTTGTGTAATGGCCTGTCGGGTCTGATTTCCAAGTGGTGGCTCAGCTAAGCTGATTTTCACTCGAAGAGCAAAACAGGCTTGAAACTGCGTCTTCCCAGGGAGATCAACTCCTGATGGCTTAGTCGGCGCGGGGACAGTTTTTCAATCTGCCCTACAGCTTGCCAGCCCAACCCAGCTTTGATTTTTGAGATCAGCCCAGGTTGGCTAGATCCGCCCCTGAACTGAGTGTCCACCCAGAGAAAAGGGCCTTTTTAGCCCCCCACCATGGGTGGGCAGAGAAATGGGGGGGGGAGAATTCTCCAGCTATGTCTCAAGGGCCATGGAAGTGGGAGTGGTCCTTACCCTGGACTTTCCTGGGCCTGAAAGGGAGGGTGGAAGGTGCAGGCAGCACAACCCTGCCCCCGTCTGCCCCGGCCCACAGAGATGCCAGCCCATGCCCCCAGAAAAGACAGTCCCTTCCCTCACACGGAGGGAGGAACGGTTGAAACCCACAGGCGATCTGGCTGCCTGGCGGTGTTCAAAAGCCCGGTGTCCGCCTTGGCCGCCTTGTTTCCCGTCTTCCCAGATCGGGTGCTGCCCAGAGAGTCGCTTCTGTCCAACAGCAGGTGCGTTCTCTGCACTGTGCCTTCAGGGGAGGAGGAGGGGATCCTTCCCGCCCCCAAGCCCCTTGCTTTACCTGTTCAGTACATCTTGTTTTCTGCCTGGGTAATTAGACGGTGGCGAGAGTGAAGTCTTGGCTTTCATCCGGTGTCCCCCCCAGGAGGGGATTACGGTTTCGTTCCTCCTGTTAGAGCGACTCCAGGTCCCAGGGGTTGAGGGCCGAGCTGGAAACGCCAGCTGGAAACTTCGCGCAGGACTTCACCCTCCCCCCGTGGGCCGTCAATCCCAATTTATCTTCCAAAGCACGGGATATTGTACCGAGGACCCTGTCTGCCTGATGTGAAGCATTTTTATTCCACTCTTTTAAGATCTCAAAGAGGCATCAAAATACAAATCAGGAGACTCCTGTTCCCTTGAGTTTAAAAGATGTGGCATGCGAGGAAAGAGGGGTGGTGAGGGAGAAGGAAAAGTGCCTCAAGTTGCGGCTTCTCTGAAAGATTAGAGTTCCTTTTAGCTCCAGGACTCCAGAGTAGCAGAAATGATAGAATACGAAGCATGGAGCACATTTTTCCTAGAATGTGATGGATGCGTTGCAAGTCAAGCTGTCTTTCTTGCTTTGCAGCTCTTCCTTGCTTCATGATTTCTGCAGTGACTCATGCAGTGACACAACAAGGAGACTCCTTTCGCAGGGGTGCAGGAGCATACACCCAGCAGATGGAGGGGAGGGGTCCGGCATGCACCGTGGGGGTGAGCGGAGATGGTACGCTCCCCCGTTCCCTTGCACGCCCACTCCTGTGCAGATTGGGGGTGGGCTCAGCATTGAATCTTAAAGACGTGAGGTTTGCGTTGGGACAGGAGTAGTTGAATCCTTGGGTCCCCAGTGTTGCTAGTGCAAACTGTGCAATAAATATAATAAAAATCTCCCCTTGGGAGCCCAACCTGCCAGGATTGGGGCCCCCCTGCCATTAGACCCAGACCCTGGCAGGGGGGCTGGGAGCAACAGGAAGGCTCTCGATGTCCCAGCTATAAACTTTGTGAAGCCTTTGGAACTCCCTGCCAAAGTGGGCAAGCTAACTTTCCCCTGTGGTCCTTCTTCCAAAGCATTTGGATTCAGGCAGGTTTCCAACCGAGAAGCTGGTTTCCTGTTGAGCCTGATTCCGTGGCTTAGCTGTCTCCAGTTTCTATATACCAGTGTTTTTCAACCTGGGCGACTTCAGGAGGCGTGGACTTCAACTCCCAGAATTCCCCAGCCGGCGAAGGGTCACCTTTGACACCTGCTTCCAACGCTCCGTTTGGCAGAAAGGCGGGCACCGATTTAAGCCATGGGCGAAATAAAGCCTCCAACGAGCTGGGGGTCTCCCAGTCAACACATGAGGGAGGGGGAGCCGCCGGGTGTGTGCGTGGCACAAGGTGCTTTCCTGACCGTTCGGATGGGGAGTGTTTTCATCCCGGTTCTTCCACCTTGGTGCTTCCAAAACTAGACATGCCTCCCGTGCCCCACGGCGTTCCTCGCTTACGTGCTCGGGGGCCAGAGGAGGAGGTCAGCTCTCACTTCCCTGCGTTCTCTCCCTCTTTCCTCTCAGTCCTTCTCCGGGAAGAGGTGAGCCAGCTGCAGGAGGAGGTCCACTTGCTCCGGCAAATGAAGGAAATGCTGACCAAGGACCTGGAGGAGACGCACGGGGGCAAGTCCACCGAGATCCTTTCGGCCACCGAGCTGAAGGTCCAGCTGGCCCAGAAGGAGCAGGAGCTGGCGAGAGCAAAAGAGGCCCTGCAGGGTAAGAGCGTGCCACCCTCCCGCCAGGTGCCAGGCGGCCTCGGCCCTTTCCTGCCACCGGCACCCATTCTGCCACCTTCATTTGCCCCCTTGAAAAGCCGGCCGGCCGTGTGCCACTTGGCTCAGCGGCTCTGTCTAGAGCAGTGCCATCCAAAAGGCCACTAATGGAAGCCAGCACATGGGCTCAGCCGGTGGGATTGTCCAAGTACCGGCTGGAAAGCGGGGGGAAGAGGCCCTAAAGGGCATGCGGGGTCCCAAGCAGCACTTCTAGGCCTGTAGCCCAGCCCTCCGGCAGTCAGCACAGTCGGGATGTGGGTGCTGGGGGCAGCAGGCTTCCCAGCCTGGCTGCGGCTGACGATCTCGCCAGCTGCCAACGGAGGAAGCGTTTGGGTTAAAGCAGGAGGCCCTGGTTGTGCTTGTTTATTTTGGACCTCTGGGGAAGCTGCGTTGCTGGTGGGCTGGAGGCGGGTCACTCATTCCTGTGTTTGGCAGCATACTTTTTATTGCCATTTCTGGATGAGAGGGTTTTGGTTCTCTTGACCAATGAACTGGAAACGGAGCAGGGACTTGCCCTGGCCTGGCCATGCCGCACGGGGTTCCCAATCGTCCCCATCCATCCGAACGATCTGCGAAGGGACGCAGAGTGCAGCAGTCCTGGCCGGCAGGAAGCGACCTTGAATGAGGATCCTGATTCCCTCGGGTGTCACCTGATGCTCCTTTCTCTGCTGGCTTTCGAGGGGTTGCGGCAAGAGGTCTGTGCTCCAGGTGTCTCCTCCAGGTGCACAGCACGTTTAGGAAGCTGCCGGTGAATGGTGGGGGCAGATCATTGTTTCCAAATGCAAGCAATTCGGGGTTAGGGTCTTCTTGTGTGGGGGGTGAACATGCATCCCCTGCGGGTGGCCATCAAGAATTCCTGCAGTTTCCAAAAGCAATACGAGAAGTGGGTTTTCTGGAATCAGACTGCGCATCGGAAGGGCAGCCGTCTTCTCCTGTCCCATTTTACAGGCCTTTAGAATGTATTTTACTGGCGTTTATTCAAAGCTTGGCTACCGTTGTGTGCGTTTTAAAAAAGCGACCCCTTTCCCTGTTTCTGTACAGCCTCCCTGGTTGCCCCTCCCCTCCCCTCCCCTCCCCTCCCCTCCCCTGTGTCCGTCCAAGCAGGCCCTCGATTTACGGAGGGGGTGCAGAGCAAAGAGGACGGTGCAGTGAAGCACAGACCTTCACACAGGGCCCTCGGGGACCCTTTGGCCCCGGTGGGAATTTTGATAGATGATCTCACGTGCTGCCCATGAAAATTTGCTCTGAAAAGTTGCCTTCTGTTTAACAAGGAATTTCTGGAGCCGTCTTGTTTCCTCCAGAGAGAGGACGTGGCAAGGAGGCAGGCTGGATATTCAGCGCAGCTTTGGAAAAAATCAAGTTGGCAAAAAGACTTTTAAAAAGACTCTCAGTGGTCCTCTTAGAAAGAAATGGAAATTTGACTGACGTTCCCACTGGCGGCATGTGGTGCTCTTGCACTTACTCAGTGAGGAGATACTCACTGAGGGGGGGGGGTGCAAAGGCTCCTCTGCCTTTCTGCCTCTCTCTGCAGCTTCCAACCTTTTGTTCGTGTCCAGATGAGAAAGTTTGGGCAGCTGAAAAGGTCTCCTCTGCCCTCCAACATTCAGGCCAGCTCGGAAGAGGAAACGCTTGAGAAACTGAAAATCAGATTTCAGTGGCTGGGTGGCTTCATTTCAGACGTGGTCCCACACCAGATGGGTGGTTAAAAGAAGGATCTTCCTCCCAGCTTAGAGAAGGAAGATGCTGGTCCTTCTTTGCTCTGCTTGAGGACTTTTTTTTGTTTTTGGTATCAAAAGCCTCTAAGCCCGAAAAAGTGCTGAGCCGCTGCTTCCCAGGTCCCTTAAATTCTGGAAATGTGCTGACTGCCTGAGCACCAAAAGAACGAGGATTAATCTGGCCGCCTGTGAGAGCCATGAGAGGGTTTGGCTGCTGCTCTGCTGACATCTGCGGATCGGAGGGTGGCGGGGAGAGTCCTCAGCCCAGACCTGGGGTCCTTCAAGGGTGGGGGGGCGTCTCCAACTTGGGCGAGGGGTAGGATGCGGCTCCGTGGGGTTTCAAGGCATCCTGGCTGGGCATGATGGAGAAAGCCAGCTGTTGCAGTTTCTCGGGGTTGGCAGATGAACGTGGGCAAAGTCAATGGAACACATGCAGCCTAGCCTGGTGCTACCTGTGTTTAAGGCAGAAGTACAGGTAGTCCTCGCTTAACAATCACAATTGTGACCGGAATTTTGGTTGCTAAGCAAAGCGGTCATTAAGCAGATCGTACTCGATTTTATGACCTTTTTTGCAGCGGCCATTAAGCGAATCACCACAGGTCTGTAAGCAAGCCATGTGGTTGTTAAGTGAATCACACGGTTCCCCATTGATTTTGCTTTCAAGAAGCCGGCCAGGAAGGTTGAAAATGGCGATCGTGGGACCAGGGGACATTGCGACGGTCATAAGTGTGAACCGGTTGCCAAGTGCCCAAATTGTGATCACATGCCCACAGGGACACAGCAACAGTCATAAGTGTGAGGACCGATCGTAAGTTGTTTTTTTCAGCACCGTTGTAAGTCCAAACTGGCACTTAAACAAATGGTTGTTAAGCGAGGACTACCTGTAATGTCATCTTTGAGGCTGGGTTCACGGGAATGGGGATACCATGACTTTCTCAAGAAATCCCATTGAAAGTGAACCCTGGCTTACCTGATGGTGCCTGCTCCTGCTGGCCTGGAGGACCTGAACGTGGCCTTCCTGCCCAGCTTGCCCAGGGGAGTGGCCCAGACTCTGCCGTCCGGTCCCATTTGCCTCTCCATCTCCACAAGGGGCTTTGCGGAGGGCTGTTGTCCGTCTCCTTACCCAGAGGCAGCTTTCCTGCACCCCTTTCCTCCCTCCTGGGATGGGGGGAGCTGAAAATGAGCCAGGCTCAGACCTGCGGGGCCCCTGGGGGCACGGGTGTCGGGGAAGCGCCTTGACGGGCTGGAGTTGGGAGGCTGAGGAGAGCCAAAGTCCGTGACAAGCAACGGCGTGCAGCTGAAGGGAGCGCTGATCCTGGCTGGCACAGAGGCGGATGCTAGCAGAGAGCCGTGGTCGGAAGGCGTGGGGTGGCTGTTTGCTCCTGAAGGGGAACGAGACACGTCCAGGGGCTGCTGAGTCTGGCATGGAACCCGGAGGAGCCTCCATCTCAGACTGGGAAAAGCTGCTGCGGCCCATTAATCCCACCGAGGCTCAGAAATCCTTGAGTGCTTTGCAGTTGCGCTTCCTGGTGGCTGTCCAGGCAGGGGGACGTTGTGGGGGGGCACCGGTTCCCCACCCCGGAGCCTGAAGAAGGCTGCCCCTCTCCGCTTGGCATTCAGAAGGCTCCCTTGCACACCCACACCCCCTCCCGGGAAGCCCTTGGTGCTGAACCTGGCGCCTCCACGCAGGGCCCAGAAGATCCACGTCACCATCTGGAGCAGCGGTGCAGAGACCACCGTCTGACTCGGCTGCTCCCGTTCGGGGGCAGAAACGTTCCACCCCCAGATTGTTTCCACATGGGTTCTGCTCAACCGCGCAGCGCTGGTGGGACCTCAGGAGCACCCGCAGGCTGCAGACACTGCAGAGCACGATGGCACATTTGCCCATCTTTCCCTGGTCCCGGAAGACGTTCAGCCAGGAAGATGGTGCTGATGCTCCCGCCATCTTTGGAAACCTTCAAAAACAAATCCTCTTCCCCAAGTTGAGCCAGGAATGGTAGGGGGGAAATGCAGGAGACCTTTCCGTCATCCTCATTTCCGCTCTCTGGCACGCTTTTCATCCCCCCCCCAAACAAGAGGCTGCAGGGGGTGGGCAGATCGCTCCCCCACCCTCCAAAACTGATCTCTTGCAGAGTTTTTGAAGGTAGAGCGAGGGGCACGTAGCCCAAGGGCAGGGGCTGCCAAGGACCCTGCTTGGCCACCTGCCAAAATCCATTTGTAGCTCTTAGTCAAACCCCTGCCTGGGGCTGGCGGAGTTGAGGCCACAGGGAGAGCCACGCCAGCTCAGAGCTTCATTGGCGCCTCTCCCTGCTAACTCTTTCAAAGCTGCTTTCGTGCCCACCCTCCATCCCTCGCTGCTGTCATTCAGCTGGGCGTGAAGCCGGTGTTGTTTCTTTTTCGTTTTCTTGCTTTTTCCCTGGGGAAGGAAAGTTTCTGGGAACTAATCAATCTCCCGCTTTTATGCTCTAAAACTCATCCCTGCCTGAAGGAGAGCGATCTCGGTGGGCGGGCTGGGGACCAAATCCACTAATGTTGGGGCTTCTCCCCCACCCCCTGGGAATGAAAAATGAAAAGCAGTAGTGCCTTTCCTGCCCCCCCACCTTATTGCTTGCTGAGAACAAGCCCTTTGTCTCAATTCGTGTAATTAGTCATTTGTTTTAGATGAAACTATTGCGAAAACTTACTCCATAAAGCATGCCCATTAATTTTAGCAGTAAAAGATCTTAATAAATTAAACTAACTAGGGCCATTCTTGGGTATGGCTCCTCTCTAAACCCAGACGGGGAAAAGCAGTTTCAATCTGCCATCAACTCCCCCCTCTCCCCCAATGTGTTTCTTCTTTGGCTGGAATGCTTTTGGGGTGTTTCAGACTTCGGGGCGTCCTCGTGAATGTTGCGTGTTCTTCCTGTGCTTATTCCTCCGTGCTGCCTCCATTCAGCTCCAATAGGAAAAGAAACTTGGGGTGGGCACCCACAGACCAGTGCTGGCCCCCAGGGGATCTCCTGCACCCAACCACAATCCTTGAATGTCCGGCACAGTTAACTCTTCGTTTTCATCAGGAGCGAGTCCGATCTTCCCTCCCCACCCCACAAGAAAAGTGGTGGTGGAAATTGGAAGGAAATTTGAAATGCTTTCACCGTGCATTTCTGTTCTAGCTGGAAAATAATATTGCAGTTTGGCAGACGTTGGGAAGCGGCACACCGTGATGATCTCCGTTGAGCCAGACTTCCTTGTAGGTTGGGCAATAAAAATCTCCTGTAACTAGTAAGCAGCTGTCGCCGAATTGACCCTCAGATCCACGGTGAGGTCATTGCGTCATTAAGGCCGGTACAAAATGGCACTGGTAGCAGGAGAGTGTTTGAATTCTCTAAGACTTTTCATCTAGGAGAGCTTCCGAAGAGCAGAGGGATACTGAGGAAGATTGGGAAAAACAGGGTGGCTGTTTTGGCCATGATCCAATCGCTCAGAATTGGTCTCGGGGGGCTGAACGGATAGGGCAGTGTCCAAAGTGGGTCCCATCAAGTCACCCAGAAAACAGAACGATTCATCCTGAAAACACGAAGCCTGTTGCTTCTTAATCGGGCCTTTGCCCTTGGGAAGTGCAGGGTTCTTGGCTGGCCAAGGCCAAAAGCAAAGTTGGGGTGTCTCTTGGAGATGCTGCCCTATTTGGGGGATCCCCTCCCTGTGACTCGGTTGAAAGCAGCAGAGTTCGGCTCTCCTTTTTAATCTTTTGAGGTTTCGGAAGAGGTGAGATAAAAGCAGGCCATCAGCCACGGGGATCCCTCGCTGAGATTGCTGCATCCCCCCTCCCCAGGTTATTTGGAGAGCTGGGGCAGAAAAGTCCCTGATGCGGGTCTCCCCCAGACCCCTTATTTTCTACAGGGTCCCCCCTTTTGTGTGTTGGCATCTCTACAGATGGTGTTTGTGCGTTGCAGACTGGAAGGGCAGGCTCATGAGAAAAGGGTGGCTTCTGGTCCTTTGCCAGCTGCTGAGGGAATGCTTGGTGCCAGGACCCAGGGACGCGCATACAAATTAGATTTTGCTCCGAGCCTTTGGGATTCGGGAGGACTTTTCCTCCTGAAAAACAGAAGAAAAGGGGGAAGGGAGTTCTCTGTTCTGCCTCCCTCCCCCTTTGATCTGTGGCGGGGGGAATTTTGGGTTGACACCCTTCCCTCTGGGAGCCACCACCACCAACTCGGCAACTGACGGGCACAGGTTGTGCAAAGATCCAGCTGTGAGCCGGCAGATCGTTGGCACTGTGCTGAAAGTTTATCCTACTTTTTTTTCCGGCAGCTCCCATGGAGGAGGGAGGGAAGAGCATTTGATTTCAAGAGGAAAGAGCATCGGTGAATTTCTCAGGCCCAATGGACTGTTCTTGCACTTGCTTAGCAAATGAACTGGCAAGGTGTGTGTTTGTGTGTGTGTATTGTGGAACCTTCTTCCCTCCAGCCTCCCGGCTTCCCTCCTCCTGCTCCGCCCCGAGGGAAGACCAGGACAGCAGCCGGCAGTCCCCCGTTGGGACTTAGTATCCTGGGGTTGGAAGGGACCTTGGGGGTCTTCTAGTCCAACCGCCCGCCCAAGCCCAAGGCAGGAGTCCTCCTCACACCATCTCGGACAAATGGTTGTCCGGTCTCTTCTTGAAAAGCTTCATCAGGCTGGGATGCCACAGCCCCTGCTGTCCCCCTGCCCGGCAATCCAGTCGGCTCAGAAGCACCCATAAGAGAAAGGGGAAGGGGGTCTTTAATGCCTCTGGAGAAGACGACAGAAAACCAGAAGCCCTCTTCCTTGAAAACTGCAGGGAGATTTTAAAACCACATCTGGTGTTTCTCTTGGTTCCTGTAAAATCATGGATGAGTGGACCCAAACGGATTTTCCTGCCCATTGCCTCTTGGCATGGATGGATGGCCTCTCAGAGAAGATGGCTGGTTGTCCCTCGATGTTCTCAGAGCTATCTTAACCCATTCTGAGAGTCTCCTGATCCCCCACCGCTTACATCCAGGTGTGGCTGTGTTGTTCCCTTCTAGCCCAGAGAAAGCCAGCATTGACCAGCCAGGAAGCGGGGAAATGCCTGGCATTTTCTGCTCCACGGCCCCAGCATCCCCACAAGAGGTCAGCAGTGGACGCTTTGATTCCACCAATTGGGTGGATGGGCAGATGCCACCTGCTCTGGGCAGCTGGGCCCTCGGGGGCCCCAAGCCACACCAGCTCTTTGAGTGCAGACGTGAGGGAAACCGCGGCTGGGAGGAATGCCGGGTCCCCCTTAGAATCCTGTGGGCTTGTTGGCAGGTGGGAATCGATCTTGCCCCAGGCCCTGGACGTTTCTGCCTGAAACGTGGATTTAAACTCCGGGAGGTAAAGCATGTGGCTTGCAGTTTTGTCCCTCATCAAATCAATTCCTGTGGCTTAAAACAGGCTGCTAAAACTGAGCATGCCATTTCTCCGAAGTTTTCTTCGCCTTTGTTCCTGTTGGTCTGATGCCATTGCAGGAGGTTAATGCTGGAGAAAGGAAGAGGCGCATCAAGATGCATTAAAGAGTGGGTCCCCCCTTCTCTTCCCACCCACACTTCCAAAGCTTCCCGCTGACCCCAGCTCTTCAGGGCAATTAAGTGCCCCAAATCTCGTGGCAGTGAGTTCTTCAAATCGCCATCGTGCAGCTTCAGGAAAGACATTGCTTCTGGTGCCTCCAATCAATTGCCAGTTGGTTTTCTTACCAACACCCAGCCTGTAATGGTGCCCCATAAGAGGGAAACAGATGGGTTTTTCTCTCCTTCTTGATGCCGTCATAAGAACGCTAACCCTCCCACCCCATCCCTGGTCACCCTTTCCTGCACCATTATGCTTCAGAGAGAATCCACCTCCTTTAATCAAATATTTGCTCCTGACATGCCAAGCATCCAGGTGGGGTTTTTAGAAAGCTCCCCCACCACAAAAGGGATGCTAAATGCACTTGCCAGAACCGCTAACGCTTTGCAGATGGACAGCCCTGGACTCTCCCACCAATTGCAAAAACCTGGAATGCTGAGAGAGCCTCGCAGGCCAGAGTCTGCAGATCGCCATCTCTTGCGCTCCGCTGGTCAGGGAAGCTGGCAGATCCTCGTGGGAGACGAAATGCTGATGCCGGCCCTCCCGCTGCACCCCAGAGAGGCCAGCCGAGCCGTTCCGGGCTGCTTGCCTCCCCCGGCTGCCAGCTTCCTTCCTGTTTCCCCCCCTCCCCCTTCAGCAGGGTTGTGGTGCTTGGCTTCCTCAAAAATGAAATGGAAGCAATTTCGCAGAGCCCCCCCCCCCCATTTCCATGGCAACCACAGCCACGTTCTCCCTTCCCCTTGAGAGCCGGACATGTTTCAGGCGGTGTGGAAGGACGTCCCTCCCCTCCTCTCCCTCCCCTTCTTTGCCCCAGGCACTCTGGGGCTCTGCCACAATGCCGTGCCCTGGGGCATTGTGGGGTGGGGGCTTAGCCCCAAATCCTCCGCCCCCTCTTGGCTGCACTTCCTCATTAGCCAGTTTCTGCATCAAATCAATCTCTCTGGAAGATGGGCGGGAAAAGCCACTTTCCTGGGTCCCTGTGCAGCCACTCGACATGGGGATTTGGGGGGTGATGAGGCTGGAAGCTCCGTCACTGATCAGCCGCGTCCCACGTGCCAACGTCTGGGTCTGTCTGCCTCACTCAAGACCCTGGCAGATTTAAGGGATGGGTTTCACGGCCCCCATCCACAGGAAATTGCACCTCCATATTTTGGCAGTGAAGCAATTTGAGGCCCCCGTACTGGCCTGGTACCAGGATGGACGGGGCTCGGATGGCAGCTGATCTGGCCAAAGACGGTTCTGCCATGCCCAGGTGGTGCCCGCCTCTCCAAGCAGGGGTGGTTCCCAGTGGCCTTCGTGATGGAAGCTCTGCCCGGGAAAAGCATGGAGGGACCCCAGGAGACTTTGGAGAACAGGCGGATGGCTGCATTCGGGAGGAGAGGCGTGCGCTCCCCCTCCTGGTTGCCAGCAGGAAGATGGGCACAGCTGAGTGAATTCGTGGGGGGGGGGGCTTCCTGCCTCACCATCTGTTTCAGGGATAAGCCTGTGGGTGCCCCTGGGCTCATCCCACCAGATGTTTCTTTAAGAAAGGTTTAGCCCCCGCGAGTTGAGCTGCTGGCTTCTGGAGGGGCTGTTCCCTTTTCTTTTAGTTTGCCCTTGCTGCCTTCCCGCTTCGGTGCCCCCAGGCCCCCGCTGGGTCCAATCCTGCCTGCTGTGGCTTCCTTCAAGGTCTTGATCAATCAGGGCGCTGGCTGAGGCGAAGCCAGGCACTACCCTCTGGCGCTGTGTTGATCTGGACTCCCACTGGTGGGTGGTGGGTGGTAGAGAGCCCCTAGACGGGGGGCTGTTTGCTCCCGAGGGCACCGGACGTTGATTGGCTGGCCTTGTCCTCCTCAATGCGGGCGTTTTGGGAGTGCCCCCACCAATCCCGATCCCAGGCAGGCCCCTTGGGATGCGCGGTGAGCTTTGTCTTTTTCACCAGGGCCAGCTCTGTCACGAAGCAATAGTGCAGATACCGTGGGAAAGGTAGGTGTGAACGCCAGTTCCGTGTTCATCCACGGTTTCTTTCCGGGGCGGGGGGGAACCTTTTAAGCCTGCCAGCGAGATTTGGGTTACATCTCCTGCAGGAACCACAGGGCGGAGAGCGCATCTCCGAGCGAGCTGGGGGCCATCGCCGCAGCTGTTCGGTGGGAGGGACTTTCCACCCTTTTCATCCGAGGAGGCTTTTGAGGACCTTCTCAAGAGGACTCCCTTCCCCCTGGAGCAGCAGGATCCTACAGCTGGAGGGCCCCCGAGGTTCAGCCCTCTGGCTCCGGGCAAGAACCCAGACTGGAGCCCCTGGTCTGGTCGGTGCTCCTATTTCTTTTACTCCTATTCTTACCTTTTTCTAAATTTAACTGGAATGTCCTTCCTGCAACTTAAGTCCATTATTCCGCGTCCTGCTTTCTGGAATGACTTCCTCCGCGTGTTGGCCAAGGCTGAGCGCTCCCGGCCCCTCTGCTCCCTTGCTTCTTGTGTCCCGGTCCCCGGTCATCTTCGTCGTCTTCCTCCGGACCAAGTGGGGTGCCCAGGCCGGGCTCGGGATCCAGCCACGCAGCACCAAACGGAACGGTCTCCTTCCCTGTATCCGGCAGCCATCCCTCGAGGGATGCAGCGTTAGCCCTTTTCCTTTACCATTCCAGCGCAGCTGAGCCGTCCCTTCCCTCCCGTTTCTCTTCCAGCCATGAAAGCCGACCGGAAGCGTTTGAAGGGGGAGAAGACAGACCTCGTGAATCAGATGCAGCAGCTCTACAGCACCCTGGAAAGCCGGGAGGAGCAGCTGCGGGACTTTATCCGGAACTACGAGCAGCACCGGAAGGTTCGGGCGGGGGGGGAAAGGGGTGCTTGGCCCGGGGGAGGAACGGTGACTGTGGCGGGGGGGGGGATCCAGCAGATAGGAAATTGGGGTGGCTGCCGTGTTACTTGGTGCTCTTCTCATTCCTTCATTCATTTACAAGATGTACAGGCAGTCCTCGACTTACCACCATTCGTTTAGCAACCGTTCAAAGTTACGACAGCGCTGGGAAAAGTGGCTTGTGACCAGTCCTCAGACTTAAGACCGTCGCAGTGTCCTGCAGTCACATTAAAATTCAGGCACCTGGCAACTGACATGTATTTACGATGGTTGCAGTGTCCCAGGGTCATGGGATCACCATTTGCAACCTTCCCAGCTGGCTTCTGATAAGCAAAATCAATGAGGACCTGTGTGATTCACTTAATGACCATGTGGTTCACTTAACAACCACAGTGATTTGCTTAATGATCACCACGAAAAAGTTGTAAACTCAGGTGCAATCACAGGCCTTGCTTAATGGCCACACTGCTTAATGATGAATTTTCCAGTCCCTATTGTGGTTGGTCATAAGTTGAGGACTACCTGTATTTGGCTGCCCAACCCAAACGGGGTGACTCTGGGTGGCATACAGCATAAAATACAAAAGTAAAGCAACACCCCCCAAGCTATATAACATTAAATGTATTCAAAATATGAACATAAAATGTTTTAAGGGTTAGCATTTGCTGAACAGATGCAGTTTGCTCCCTGCTATGGTCAGAATTCGCAGGAAAGTTTGCAGAGATTCTGACCAGTCGGGTTATTAAAAAAAAAGATGACGTGTGCAATTATGCTGATCAAGGAAATCCCCAGTAGATCTCCAAATCAATGGCCTGTTCGCTGCTGGCCTACAGATTCCACAGGGTTCTTTGGCCGGACGCTGAATCTGCTGTGCTGTTCTGACGCTTGCCGGTTCTGGCTGTAATTTTATTGCATTCCCCTGGGGCATCTTTGAGCCTTCCAGCGTCTGCTCTAGGACGATGGAGGGGATGAAAATGCATCATGTTGTAACAGCTTGGTCAGGGGCCGTGTCTAATTTGAAGCTCTTTGAGGAGGGGGCACCCTAGATTGATGACGCGGTGGGGAGGGGGCATCCAGGGCCCCATAGAGAAGCAGGTAGAGTTTGGGGTGGGCACCCAGAGTTGTGCTCTGAGAGAGGCAGCCATTCAGATCTTTTAAATTAATGAATGAAGCCCCCCCGGACTTTCCCGTGACCTCCGCAGGAAAGTGAGGATGCGGTCAAGGCCCTCGCAAAAGAAAAAGATTTGCTGGAGCGAGAGAAGTGGGAGCTGCGGCGGCAAGCCAAGGAGGCCACTGACCACGCCAGCGCCCTTCGCTCGCAGCTGGACCTCAAGGACAACCGGATGAAGGAGCTGGAAGCCGAGCTGGCCATGGTGAGGCCTGGGGGGTCTCGGGGTCCTCCCTGCCTCCCCCCCCTGCTCTTTTTCCTCCAGAATTTCTGTGGAAACAGCCCAAGTGGCCATCTAGTCCGGAGTCCCTTCCTCACAGCAGGGAACACCATTTTTCCCCCAGGGATTCTTTGGAAGAGCTTTGTGAGGTTATTTAGTCCAGCCCTCTTAGAAGCAGGAAATCCCACCACGAACCTAAGACTCAGCTTTCACTTCTCCAAGGCTATGTTTTTATGAGTCTCGGGACGTGGGGGAGTCTGAGGTTGCTGGGGGTGTGAGCTGGTAAACGGGGGAGAAAGGAGGTTTGACCACACAGTACTGCATGCGCAGTTTGTTTTGCTTGCTTTCAACTCTGAACAGAGGGAGGGAAAATGTTGGGCAAAGGGGAGAATATTTCACTTCTCCTTAGACTGAAGACCTCCCAACATCCCTAACGCTAGAGTTAGATTTTTTTTTTTAATTGGGATTAAACCCTGGCCATTTCACAGAGGTTAAATCAAGATTTATTTGCTGGCCTTTTTGCGGCCAAAGTTGCCTCCCCGCCAGTGTTGGGACTACAAAGCCCATCCAGCCTTGGCGTCGGGATCTGTCCAACATCCAGAAGACCTGTTTGAAGGAACTGCACAGTCCAAGCGAGTGTGGTTGGCTGCATGGTGCATTATGGGGTGGTGAAACCCGCCAGTTGGAGTATCCAAAGCAGAGCGTCCCTGGCTGTGCCAGGCGAGACTGGGCAGCTCACCTCCCTTCCCTTTCCTCCTGCCAAGGCGAAGCAGTCCTTAGCCACCCTGACCAAGGATGTCCCCAAGCGGCACTCGTTGGCCATGCCCGGCGAGACGGTGCTCAACGGGAACCAGGAATGGGTGATGCAGGCCGACCTTCCGCTCACGGCCGCCATCCGGCAGAGCCAGCAGACGCTCTACCATGCCCACCCACAGCACACGGTGGACCGGCAAGGTGAGTGGCCCCCTTCTCCCCTCGTTCTGCTTCCCATGGGGCCGAACGGGACGGTCCCCAAATCCTCCCAGACAAAAAAGCTCTTCCCCATTTCTTAGCCAATCTAAAATGTGTCCTCCGTCTTTTTTGAAAAGGGATGGGAAATCCATGTTCGTTGTCAGTCAACACTCAGCTGAGGTTCCTGACCTCTTCCTGTGTTAGACTGTGAAAGAGGTAACTCGAGTCTCCCATTTTTGCCCAAAGGAAGAGCATAGGCTGCCAGAAGTTACCTACAAACAGGGGTCGTTAGGTTTTTTAAAAAGAACCTACAGGGGTAGAGTTTGTGTCCAGAAAATTTGGGTTCCCAGTTCTAGCAAAGAAGGGGTGCTGGAGCACTGTCAGTTAAGAAGGAACAACAGGTTATTTTTTTTCCATTTTGTTTATTTAAAACAAAAGATATATTTTCAGAAATACTGAAGTTAGTAAGTTAGGTATATTTTCAGAAATACTGAAGTTAGTAAGTTAGGTATATTTTCAGAAATACTGAATTACTCAGTGTAACGTTACTAAAAGATAGACCATGCCAAGGAAAGTACATTATTTTTATGATATAAAAAAGAAGAATAAATTTTTGAGCTTAGTGCCAAAATCTTTACTATCTTTATAAATATTAAAAAAAAGAAAGAAAACACTGCTAAAAATAGTATAGATGAGTATTTAATATTTGACTTGCCCCTTTTTTGTACTCCAACCGAGTTACATAAACTTTAGAAACCATACTCTTTAAGTGTTTGTATTTGCCTTGCTGCATAACATATACAGATAGTCCTTGTTTAGCAACCACAATTGGAACTGGCAGCTCAGTCATTAAGCGAAGCAGTTGCTAAGTGAAACCGCAATTGTGGTTATGATCCGACTTCAGCTTTCCTTTGCTTTACAGACCTGCAAAGGTCGTAAACATGAGGACTGGCTGCCAGGTTACTTTTTCAACTCCGTCGTAACTGTGATCCATCGCTAAATGAGGCAGTCACTAAACAAGGACTACCTGTAACATATATGGAAGTCATTCTTGCTTAAGTTTACTTAAACTTTACTTGAACTTAGTTTAGCCCTTGCTTCACCTTCTCCAAGTTTAAGGTATTTACGCATCCCTGTAGGCTGCCCACTTTCCTGCCTTTTTACCAAGATTCCGAGCTTCACTGTGAATTCTGGTTTTGGCTCAGTGCAGCACCTGAGCTTGGGGCCCCTAAGCAGCGTGCGTCCTCTCACCCCCCTCCACCTCCCCATTTCAGCGGTCCGAGTCAGCCCATGCCACTCGCGGCAGCCTTCCATCATCTCCGACGCTTCAGCGGCCGAAGGGGACCGGTCGTCCACGCCGAGCGACATCAACTCGCCACGGCACCGAACGCATTCCCTCTGCAATGTAAGACGGTTCTGCAGGTCATTGGCTGTTCCTAACCCCGTTCTTCCAGCCGAGCATGCTTGCTGCTGTTGGCGCGCAGGGCGATCCTTGCAGGGGGCCAGGCAGCGGCGGCTTTTTAAGGGGCAGAGTTAAAAGGGACGTTGCACCCTCTCATCCAACGCAGGAGAAGGTTGGCATCTGTTAACATCTGGAGGGCGGGACACGTTGCTCAATGTGCCGGGCCTCCAGCAAGGGTGCATGGGGCTGTTGTGCACTTGTGGACTCGGCTGTAATTGTACGAATTCTCTCCCCTGCGGTGTTTGTGGTGGGGCAGGAGGTTCTGGGCTCGTTCCTTAGCCTATTTTAGGAAGCCTGCTAAGTCTATCCACACAGTCACGGGTGGGAACGCCTAAATCCTGTCGGTTAGCGGGTTATGCCCAGATAGTCCTCTGAGGAAACGAGCTGGGGAGAAAGAGTGGCCAAAAAAGCCAGCCTTTCTATGGCAGAACTCACTGGCAAAGCCTGGCAGCACAGAACCCGCCTTCAAACCCGGGCTGGTTGCGACGCCTCCTGCTTCCTGGCACACCAGTGGGGACGGGGCAACCTAGCTTACCAAGTTTGCCCCTTCTCCCTTGGTGCATGCCCCCAACGGTCTCCTGGGAGCGTGGGTGGGATTCTGAAACCCCAAGGGTGCAATTTCCAACCTGCTCAGTGGGGTCTCTGCTGCCAGAACAACCTGCGTGCCGATTTCCCTGTGTTCCCGGCTGGCTAAGTCGTGTGTCGTGGAAAGGTGGTGCCCAAACTCTGCACACCTCTGCAGTCTTCCAAGTCGAGGGACGCTGCAGCCTTCCTTGGGGGGGGGGTCCCCTTGCATTCAGGTTGGGGGGGCATCCAGCCACCACCCCTGCCACGGAAGAGAACAGATTCTTTGTCGCTTCCGTTTTAATGCAAAGCCCTCGGGATTTCGTTGGTTGAAGGAGGAGAGCTTATTTGAAATCAGAGGAAACTTGGGATGATGGGAACTGTAGTTCAAAAGCTCTGGGGAGCATTGGGGTGCTTATCGCCGGTTTGTATCTCTCCTAAAACCCAGCCAAGGGTCCATAACGCTCCAGGGTGCAGGGAAGGGGGAATTTCCCCGGGAATGGAGCGTGGCTTGTGGGAACTGCACATCGCTTGCTCTTGGCGCTGCGCGTGGCCTGCATGCGGCGTCACCCGCAGGGGGCGTGGGCACCCAGTTTCTTACTGAAACGCAAGCTGACCTCTCACTTCTTCTGGCAGGGAGACAGTCCTGGACCGGTACAGAAAAACCTGCACAACCCAATTGTCCAGGTAGGTTCTGGGGTCCTCCTTGGGACCAGGAACAGGTTTTTAAAAAATTGGGGTTCGGCGAGTCCCTGAGCTCGCCATCCTGCACCCCTGCAGCGCATGAAGCCAGGCTGTTCTTGCGTGGCGACGGTGGCTAAAACGAGGCAGGGCGGGAGAGCAGACCAACGTGAGGGCAGGCAAGGGAACAGAGCGCCCGTCTCGCTTCTCCCCGCAGTCTCTAGAGGACCTTGAGGACCAAAAGCGGAAAAAGAAGAAGGAGAAGATGGGCTTCGGGTCCATCTCCCGCGTCTTCGCCAGAGGGAAGCAGCGCAAATCGCTGGACCCCGGCGTCTTCGACGGTACCGCCCCCGACTACTACATAGAGGAAGATGCCGACTGGTGACCGGCCGCCCCTCCCTCCACTTCTGGGCGCGTGCGGGGGTCCGGCGGTGTGAGCGGCAGGCCCCCAGCTGCGCCTGCAGGCCCCGAGCCCCCGGCTGCCCCCGCGTGGCCTCTCCCGTGACCAGTGTACATAACCCCCCCTCCTGTGTACGAATCCCTTAATTGTCGTCTGTTGCGCGATGCTGCCCGTGTTGTGTAGCCTTCCCTGGTCCTGGAAGTGTTTTGTTTATTTGGTTCTTTCTTCCCCTCCCCCACACCCGGTTTTATTTTTTTTCCTGTTCCCCCCTTCTTTGCCCCCTTTTCTTTTTACAAAACTTGAAAAACTTGAAGGACTGCTGTGCATTTGTAAATAACCACCACCACCATTGTGCACTTTGTGCTTGTAAATGTCTCTCGCCCCCCCCCAACCCCAAAAGCCGGTCCCTGGTTCAGAGGGGCAGCCTGGGTCTCGGGGGCTGCGAAGGGGCAGCGGTGGGCACCACCCTGGATTGGCTCTCCAGGGGAGGGGAGCGGGTGCCTCTGGCTGCCCCCCCAAATTCCACACAAGCTCCGGTTGAGGAAAGACGCGTTTTGCCAAGCTGGGCCCGGTCTCCGCCCTCTGGCTTCCTTGGCACCTGGAGAAAAGCTGCCTCGTGGCCCCTCCGTGGCTCCAGGGTCACAGACTCAGCCTGGCCCTTCCTCCGTTTTGTGACAACGCCTCTCGCCTCCAGTGCCACCTTGGCGGCCCCCGAGACGGAAGAGCTGGCCGGCTGTGGTTTGCACACTTGGCCTAGAGAAAAGCCTCACGGCGAGGGCTGAGTCCGCCTTTCTCATCTCATCTCCTCCCTGCTGCTCACGGTGAACTCTGAGCTGTGGCCATGGGGGCTGGCGATCCCGGTGGTCCCAGCCTCCTAGGGGCCTTTGTTTCCGTATTTCTTTATTTCATTATTTCGCCAAAGTCCCTTTGAACTTGAATGTGTGAATGCAGCCGAAACCCATGGGACGGAAGTGCTTTAGGGCGATCAGGATATTCCCATTTTGGGCCTGGTTGTTTTGAAGGCTTCCAAACCGTCTCAGTGCCAAATTCCTAGCTAGCGGGTGTGAAAAGAGTGATCCAAAGGCTCCTTCGTTTGATATTCCGCATTATCTTTCCGCTCCTTCAGTTTGTGGCAAACCAAGGGCTTTTTCTCAGCTAAAGGAAATGTGAGAGAAATGCCAGTTGGTGGAGCGTGGTGGTCCCACGCCAACGTCCTACGGAGTGGGCTTTGCAGCTTCCTGTCCAGAAAATCCCAGGGAAACTTCTGTGGCTTTTCTGGATTGAGAAGGTGCAAAATCCCACACGTGGATGGAAACTGAAGGCTAGCAGACACGCCCACCCCCACACACCAGCATCTTCCATTACTTGGCCACACCATGATAAGCTCAGTGCGTAAGTGCACCCATCCTGCTGTGCAGAGTGCGAAGGAGGAGGAGGCCTGAGAAATTAAGAAAAAGGAAAGATTTAGCTAGTTGAAAGTCCCTGAGGACGTAACAGAAAAACAGGCTTTACCTGCAGAGCTAAATATGTAAAGAATGTGAAAGGGGAGGAGCATTTCCAGCCAGAAAACCACCTTGCAGAAGGGTTTGGAAAAGGAAGGCGTCATAAAAGATGTCCGAGGACACAGCACTCTGGCCGGGTTGTGCAAACCCCCCCGGGCTCTGGGCCAGGCACGCGGTTTCTGAGCCAAGGAAAAGCCTCAGAAAGGAGGTTCCCAGGAGAATGTGTGGATGGCTGCCCTTGTTCCCTCGCTTTCTAACTCCTTTCTCTGTTCGTTTTTAATACATACTCATCTGGAATAATTCCTTAATCCTCTTTTTCTTCATTTTCTTCTCTTCCCCATTGTTTAGTTTTAATTTATTTGCACAATACAGATGTATTCTAACTAAATTATTACATAAATATTGGAATTTATATTTTTCCACATCGGGTGGGGATTTTGTGAATGGGTGGGGGGGTTGGTTCTGTTTTTTTTTTTTTTGCTTTGTTGTCTGGGGGACAGCTCTGCAGAGTGAAACGTAGGGTGGATTCTATGCCGAGAGAACAAAGACTCTTTGATCATTTTCCCTCTCCCCCCCACCCCGTCTCCCTTCCCCGCCCCCCCGACCCTGTGAGAAAGGTGCCTTCAGATTTGCTGGGCACCCACACTTCCAGACATGCAGGTTTCTCGCAGAGAGCGGCTTCTGGTTCATCCAGGTCAGATCCTGCCACTCGGAATGCCACTGCAACGTATTGCCAAGCAAATGCCAACCCTGGCGGGGAAGTTGGGCACTGACCTGGGCAGAGTTGAGGGTTGCAGGACGCTCTGGACCCTGGTTATCCTCTGCCTCTCACCCCCAGCCTGGCACGAGGCCGGCCCAGCTGCTGACCAGAAGTCCCCAGAAACGCTTCCTTGCCCATTGTCCAGGCCGAGGAGAGCTCACTGGCCATGTACAGCAGCATTGTGTGCCTAGGAGAGGATCCAGTTCTGCCACGTTTTAAAGGCCCAGTATGTAAACCAGTGTGCAGCCCTGCATACACAGGGTGGTGGTGGTTGTTTTTACTGTTTATTGCATGCTTAGCTTCAGAGCCAGCCTGCACCATTGGCAGGAAAAGATGGGCTAGATTACGTGGCATTGTGTTCGTTCGTTTGTTTTTTAAATAATGGGCAGGTTTGTCTACCTTCTTTGCAAGCCTTAATGAAGATTCAGGGCCTTAGGTCTGCCCTCCCCCTTTCCCAAAAGTGATTGAGAAGTTCTTGGTCAGAACTAGTTGCAACCAGCATCAGGCGCTGGTGCCACTTTTAGGAGTGTGTTTCTTCCCTTCTCTCGGACGGGCGCGGCTAGAACCCTGCCGTGGGGGTGTGAAAGGTCAAAGGTCCAACCGGTCAGGCCAAACTGAAGACCTTTTGCTCTCAAAGGGCGAGATGGGACCTGGCGTTCTGGATAGAAGAGTCAACTGAATGGGCAGGTGATTGGCACCGGGACGATGGGATGAGTCTTCCGCAACCCTGGGGGGTCACCTCTGAGCTTGGGGGCTCATGCAAGGCAGCTTAGGCCAAGCCCCCAGCTGTGGCCTCTCAACCTGGAAGCTCCTGCTACCCGTGGCAAGCCCTTGGCATCCCTCAAGCCAGCTGGAAAAAGCTATTCCTGCAAGGTGTGCGCTGAGCATGCCGTGGCAGGTTCATAGGTGCTTCAAAGCCATTGTGTTTGTGGAATCTCCAGAACACAGCAGAGGTTCGATAACCACCCCTGTGGCCCCTCCTCACATGGAACTCAGTTTTTAAGCCTGACCAAGATATCCAAGGAAGATGTTTGTCCCTGGGCCTGGAAGTCAGAACCTCAGCATCTCAGGGTTTCCTGCAAAGATGCACAAAGCTGGATGCCGGAGCCCTGCGCATGCCTTGTGGCTCAGAAGCTCCCCGAAGTTTGCTGCTGGCAGAAGCAGGCTTGGGTAGACTTCAGGGACTTGAGCATCAATCTACAGGCTGCTGAAATCTGCACAACTAGGACTGTTTATTGGTCGGTGTCCAGATGAAATATCCTGGCCTCTTCTAATCCAGAGAGAAGGAAGCCCTTCACTTGAAATGTGGCCAGGCGTTGGGAGCTGGGGAAGGCACCTTCTGGGCTAGGGGTGCGTGGCTTCAGGAGTCAGCCCTCCTCCCCATGGCACCCACATTCAGCCTCTGTGTGGAGCTGGGCTGCTTCAGGAACACTCCGAAACGGAGCCTTGGGCAGACCACGTTTTGCCCGCAAAAGTGATGCAAAAAAAGAAATTCTCATTGCAGGTGGCAGCTTGTGGGGTGTGCGCCTTTTCCTAAAGACGAACACAAATGGTAACAGGTGGGCAAGGAGGTGCCTTTAAAGAGAGTTGATGTGGGGGACCCCATTGGAAGCCCTCAAGGACCAGGTCAGGGATAGATCATCATGGAGAAGTCTATCTCCACGGTCACTCGGAGTTGAAAACCACCGGACAGCGCGTAATCAAATATGGGGGAACTGCAGGAATTTACCCCAGAGGCGGCATTGAAGTCTTGGACCTCTCTGGTGCTCCCAAGCCTCCGCACGCACAAGTTCAGGCATTGCAAGATTCTCCACTTAGAAAGCAAAGTGGCCGGTCTTAGAGTCGGGAAACAGCCCTCGAAATGTGGATCCACATCTGGTGGAGCATCAGAAGCTAGATTTCGGAGCTGAGCTGGGCAATTTGCCAGATGCCTGTCAGGGCTTCTGTCTCCTCCTCTGAGCTGGAAAGGAGCTCAAACCACAACGTGCAATGAGGAAATAGGCGCAAAGGCCCTTTGAACGGGTCCTCCTGATGCATCACAGACTTTCTTGAGAGTGGGCAGGTGCGTAATTCCTGCCTGTCCTGGGGGCTCAGAAACACCTTGCAAAGGCGGCTCTTCACTCCAACAGGCTTCTGCCAAGCTGGGCGGTTGGTTGAGTACCCTCATCTACCTGGATTTTTCAAGAACCGTCGGGAGCCGTTTCCAGGGGAAGGGGCTTGGGTCTGCAGATTTTTTTTCCCCTTGAAGTTTGATTAGGAAACAACCCCCCACCCGGTGAAAAGGAATCTCCTTGCACTTTGCAAATTGGCCCTTCCTATTAGGACTCTGCTGTCCAAGCTGAGAGGCAGTTTGGCAACCTGGCCTGCAGTCAAATAAGCAAACCAGCAGGGCCAGGTTTTAGGTTCCTCACAGACGTGCTCCCCCACCTGCCCTTTTCTGCACAGTGCTGCTGCTGCTGCATTTTGAGGGCAGATTTTCTTAGTTGTGCTTTTCTGCCCCTTCCAAAGCAGCAGCTCCCAGATTCTGCTTGCAGAGTCAGTAGCAACCCGGACGGCCTGTTTGGAAAAGGAAGGGGGACCCGGCTGGCCTAACAAAGCAGAGCTCCGTCGCTCTTCTGGCCCCTGAGATGCTCTGGAGGAAGCGAGAGGAAGGTGCGGCTGCAGGTAGGTTGCAACGCCCAATGCGAGGAGGCTCTAGTTGAGCGTTCCCAGAACTGCTTAAGGCAGGAAGTTCATTTCCCTGCACCGGGGAATCCCTTCCAGGCAGCACTTCCGCTAAAGGGCTGGACTATGCCTTCCCTCCCCTCCCCTCCTCTCCCCTTCCCTCCTTTTAATTGGAAATAAAATTTGAAGCACCTAAAACTCCAGGAATGCATTTCTAAGTCATTCTCCTTTCTCATTTCAGTTTCCCTCCCTCCCTCCCTCTTCTTCCTTTTCTTTTTTCTCTTCTCTTTTCCTTTCTTTCTTTCTTTTTGGTAAACTAGGAAATAATTATTTTAAAATAAAAGAAACAAAACTAAGAAGGTGATTTATTTAAAAGAACTACCATTTAAAAATAAATAGCTTACAAATTATGGGTAATACTAGATTTAACTTTGTCTCTTCTCCCCCCCCCCCCCCCCCTTACTTGTGTGTCAGGGAGAAACAATTCCTTCAAGGCATGGATGCAAATATGAAAATATTAAAAAAAAAAAAGATACACAACTAAATAAAGCTTATTTTAAAGTATGCTTTGCTATATGTTTGAGTGACGACATTGCTCAAATTTTGGAGCCAGAAATGATTCATCAGCTAAGAGGAGGAAGGAAATGGTCTTTAGTGTTTTGTGGGTGCCAAGAGCGTGCGGGATCTAAGGGCCCACCTGCCCGCAGCAGTCCCTGCGTGGCATGACTCTTAGTAGGAATGTAGGCATTACCTGCAAAAGGGCCTTTGGGGAGTCTTGGGGGACAATCTCCCAGGCCCCCCACATCTGGGGGATGCAAAATGCTCTGATGAGGTGGGAGCCTCTCAAGGCCACAGAAAGGTTAACTTTTAGAGTTTAGCATGTCCCCTGCACATTCCCACTGAGTGGACAATTGTCTTCACTGGGCAGAAAAAAAAAACACGGAGAGAAAAATGTATTTTGAGATGAACCTGGTGGGAAGGCAGCTTATTACAACTTGGGAGGGCTGGGTATAAAACAGTAAAGTTGATGCAAGACCAGAAATTAAAATCGGTTTTAGTAAAACGAGCAACCAGGACTTGGAGAAAGGGAGTGGGGAGAGCTTTGCAGAACCCCAGGGAAGACTCTGCCCCTCAGGCCCACCTTCTGGCAGGGGGCTGGGGCGGGGGTCCCACGGCCCTCTCCCACTGATCCAAGGGCCTGCACATCCAGGGGGCTTTTGCAAAAGGGCCCTGGGGGTATTTCCTCCTCGGACACTTTTCCTCCTCCGGCATCTGTGTCCTTGCCCTGCCACCAATCTGCAGCTTTTACTACTGCCTGCTCTGGTTCAGTTCAAGCTTTCCTTACGGGAGACCTAGAATGAAGATGGCTGTTGGGGTGGGGGGGCCACATTAATGCCACGCCTGCACGGAGGCCAGGGGAGACATTCCTCTTCGTGCCTCCCCGGGATCTCACGGCAGCAGAAACCAGGGAGGCCGCAGACGGCCGGAGTCAGGATCCTACAAGGGACACATTAATGCCTGTTAAGTCAGGCCAGTTGGGAGGAAAGGCCCAAAATTCTTCCTCCCTCACAAAGAGATTTTGGAAGCAGATTCTCTTCCATCAAACCAAATATGAACCACTAAAAAAGAAAAGCGGACATTTTTCTGCACACCATTCTGGGCTGAAGACAGACTGAAGGATGCTTCTCACGGACAAGCGAGGGGCATCACCCACCGGCTGCCCGGCTGCAAACTCCAGAATGGCCATGGAGACAGATCCAGTGTCGGGAAGCCGGCCACAAGCAAGCCAATGTCAGTTTCAGCTCTTACTCGGTTGCTGCTTGGCAGAAGGGCTGGAGGACTCGCCCACTCACCTGTGTCGCTGGCACTGACTGGCAGCGACACTCCAGCTTTCAGGCTGTGGCCTCCCTGCCCAGCTGGAAATGCCAGGGATCCGGGAGGGGGGCCTTTTGCGTGCCAAGCCTGGGCCGCCCCTTGAGGCGGGCTGCAGCCTGTCTCGGAAATCACCCAGAAGCTGCCTTGTCCTGAACCAACCTGTTGGCATTGGCACCGACTAGCGGAACTGAACCTGGGAAAACCCTTCCTTTGTGGCACACTGGGCACGCAGCGAGCAAGCTCGTCTCCAATTTGCCCACCAGGTTTGCCAGGTGAGCCAGCAACCAAGGCATTCACAAAACCTGCTGATTTTAGTTTTTACTGTGGGGAGGATTAGCTCAACCTGATGTGGGAACCCAGCCCCAGAGGGTCATTTAATGCAGGGGTCCTGCCTTGCAAAGCCGGTTTGTCCTGCTGCAGAAGTTACCCCTGAGGCCAGCTGGCGGAAGAGCTGCACCCGGGTCAAAGAGCAGGAGAGAAGCGCCTTTCACGGCAGCAGAGCCTCCCCCAGCTCGTCTCTTGGGCTGCAAACAAGCCGCACTTTGCCCCCCCCCCATCTTCCCAGCAGCCCCACCTGCTCGTCCCTCCCCTGAACAGGAGAAGATGGGGTGCATCATGCTCTGAGGATGAGGAAGCCCCAGGTGGCAGTGCCCTGTGTCCTGCTAGGCCTGGCATGGGAGACGTCCCCCCCCCACTCCTCCTCGTGTTTCCTGGAGGTTTTCTTTCCCTGCAGAAAGGCTTCTGTTTTTCTGCCTCGTTCTTGGGGGCTTGAGAACCTCTTTGGACGGCCTTCTGCGGGATCGCGGGCTCTGCAGCCTCCCCATTGCAGGCAGAGGGGGGCTGCGTTGACCCAGTCTGTGGAGAGCTCCGGAGAGGCTTCTCCCAACATGCTACACCTGGAATTAACTTGGAGAGGTTGTCTGGCAAGTTTGCACAACACGCAAAGCCATTTGCATGCAGTGTAAACCATGGTGGAAGGCAGAGTGGGCTGGGGGAACGTGGCTGATGGCCTGGAACTTGGGGGGAACACGTGTCTGGGGACCCCCATGGAAGAGGGCCACTGACTGCCATCTCCTGCTTCTGGTGTTTCCGGTGGACCCTTCTGGACCCTGTGAAATGCCAGAGTTTGGGCTGCCAAGGCTGGCCCCCAGCCCCAGTTCAATTCTGCTGAGGGCAGATTCTCTACAGCAGCTGATCTGACAGTCCTACAGTCAGTCACTATTGAGCCTCTGTCAGTATTACTCCTGCCTTTTTTTTCCTTCCGCTTTTCCCACCACATTTTCAGAGATTTTTTTTCTTTAAGGGAAAAAGGTAAAGATTTATGAACTTCAGAAGCCGCTTTCAAGACTCTTGTGGCGACATCTAGGGGCTTGAAGAAGTATTGCGCCAAAGAGTATGCAACAACAACAAAAACTGGCATTTTTTCTGCTGTGAAAAATGGTAAGTTGGACTTCAGGCTAGTCCCTCCCTTTCAGCCCAGCTCACCTCACAGGGCTGTTGACATGGGGGAGAGAGGAGGTGAGAGCATCATGTACTCGGTCTTGAGTTGTATAAAATAAAGGTGGGAAATAATAACAATGATGATGATGATATTTTTCCATTCTTGGCTGTTCGCATTCAGTCCAGCGGAAAATAATTTCTGAATGGTTTGAAAGCAGAAGAGAATTTTCTCTGGGTGCAGCGAACTGTTCCTGCAAGGTAACCTATGGGCATGTTTGACCCACCTGGTACCATCCTCTCCTCAGCTCCCTTTGTTCCATCACCCCAAGGGAGACGGGGGGGCTTTTTCAGGTGGAGGGCAGTGGGGGTCAGACATTCTAAGAAGCTAGAAAGAAATGTTAAAAGCACCTTAAGTTTTTAAAAATAGAAACCTTTTTAAAAGATTTTTTTATCCCACTGTTGTTATTTTTATAAATAACTCAGGACAGCGAACATCCTTAATACTCCTTCCTCCTCCTAGTTTCCCCACAACAACAACCCTGTGAGGTGGGTTGGGCTGAGAGAGAGGGACTGGCCCAAGGTCGCCCAGCCTGCTTTCATGCCTAAGGCGGGACTAGAACTCTCCTACTATGCCTGATTGGCTCTTGGGCTGAGAGAGAGGGACTGGCCCAAGGTCAGCCAGCCAGTTTCCATGCCCAAGGCAGGACTCAAACTGGCATCCCCCTGGCTTCTAGCCTGGGGCCTGAACCACTGGACCAAACTGGCTTTTTGCAAGGGAAGAAAACCTTTGAGAAATAACGAAGCAGGTCTGGCACAGTTTTAGGAGAAGCTCAGGCTGGCGGGCTAAAGCCCCATCATCTGGAGGGCACCAAATGGGCACCGGTGCCTTTTGGCTCCACCAGGTGCTGCTTTGGGCTGTGACCATGTGATAACCTACAAGCTGTTTACTGGAAGCGAGAAATTATTGTCGGAGAATTCAGCATATTCCAGCGAGTGTGGTGGGGCAGATGGTGCCGAGCAGATGGTTGAGGTTGGAAATACGGCGCTTGTGTTTACACACACAGACAGACTTAATAGCTGTGCTTGCACCACATGCTAGCCTAGAGCTAACAGAACCACAGTTTACTGAAATTGCTGCAAGCGCAGAACCAGAAATTAACTGACAAACTAGTCAGCCAGCTTTGAGCCTAGCAGGTGAGGCAGACAGGCCTCGATCCCCGCAGATGGGCAGACGGGGCTTCTGAGAAAAGGGCACTTTGAGACTGGCCACCTCCCTCCCTGCCAAACACAAACAAAAACTTTGCACCGGGAGGGTCTTCGGTAACAGGAAGGCGGATCCCACCTGGATGTTCAGCAAACTTCCTAAAAGTGTACAGTGAAGGCAAATTTGAGACAGAGCCAAGAAAGGCTGGCTGCCCCTTTGCTGGACGCAGAGGCTGGACGCCATGGGACAGGAAGGATTCGATTTGGATTCCGGCACGGAGCCAGGGTCAGACTAGATGAATTCAGTGCGCGCCTCCAATTCTAGAGTCCGCTAACCCTCTTCGAACAGATTGGGTTTCCACATTGCTTCCAAAATCTTTTTGGCTCCCCCGGAGCAGTTCTGGCTCCATTTCACTGCTGTGGATTAGGTTTAACACCAGGGCTGCTCCGATCCCTGAATTAAAAAAAAAAAAAAGGGGGGGGGGGTCTAATTCTTGCTGCAGGGACTGACTTTGGCAAAAAAAGCTGGATGAATCTGAGAAGCAGGATGAATTTTGAAGAAATCCCTCCCGCACTTCTTTATTTTTAATGGTTCGTCCTGGCCTTTAATAGGAACATCCTGAACAGACAAAGAAGGGCTTGTTCCCACCTGGCTCGAGCCAGCAGGGCAGTGCCTGGAACAAATCACCAGCCTGACCTGTGCCTGCGTCTTCCCTGTGCCAGCGCACAGCTCCCGTTTACAGCCCCATCCTCTCCCTCACCCTGTGGGGCCCCTCTGCGCATGCTGCACATCGTGGCCCAGAGGGGATGGCCAATGGAGCCCGGGGCAAGAGGAGGAAAGGAGGCCTGCGCATCCGTGCGCTGCGGAAGAGTCTTCCCTTTACAGCCGCATTTTCTGGCAGCTTCAGAGTTCTACAGCTGGAAGACGCAAGAAACGGTTTAAAGTGTCCAGAGAGCAGGGCATGCAATTGTCTTCTGTCCAGGACACTCCCGAGTGGAGAACGGCCGAAAAGAATCAGCTGCTCTTGGCTAAACCCTTGTGTGACGCTGGAGGTCTTGATTTTAAGGGAAACTCAAGCTGGGGTCTCCAATTCCAAGACAACCAATTTGCATAACCTCGGAGCAACCGGCAAGAGGCTTCCACAGCCCAACAGTTGACTGGAAAAGGAGCCAAAGAGGGGAGCGGCTTCTCGCCAGAAGAGCTGCTGAAGCGTAACCACGAACAAGCTCCAGCCTGGGAAAAGATGCGAGAAAGCAGAGGAGGCCAGCGTGGCTGAATACAAGCGTAAGGAGATCTCTGATACAAAAGGAAGAGGAGGAGGAGGTGAAAAGCGTGACTCAGAGAGGGGGAGTCAGGAAGGCTATTGCTCCGAATGAGCTGGGGCTGGTGAAGGGCGTCCACCGCCATCACCGCCATCTTCTGTATGCTCAGGAGGCAAATAATGAGTGTATCCACCACTCCCTGTTAACAGCAAAATATAGCAAGGAAACAGAAAACAGCTTCCTCCTTTGGGTTTTGAGGGGTGTGTGTGTGTACACGCGTGTGTGTTTCAGTTCAGTTGTGAGAACCTTGTCTCTGGGTTGCCACAAATCCTTAAACCACTTTCCCTCAACATCCAGGTAGGTGAAATTCAGAATTCCCCAGCCAGGATAGCATCGACCACGGGGTTTAAGAAACGGGTTTACAGGGAGTCCTCACTTAACAACCATTCTTTTAGTGATGGTTTAGACTTACGACTGCTGAAAAAAATGACTTACAATCAGTCCTCAAACTTACGACTGTTGCAGCATCCCCGCAGTCACATGATTACCATTTGGCAGTTGGCAACCGGTTCGCATTTATGACCATCACAATGACCCGTGGTTATATGATTGCCGTTTTCTACGTTCTGTCTGGCTTCCAGCAAACAAAATCAATGGGGAACCCTGTGATTCACTTAATGACCACATGGTTCACCTAACACCTCCAGTGATTCACTTAACCACCACCACAAAAAAGTTTGTAAAATTTGTAAAATTGTAAAAGAGCCAGTTTGGTCTAGTGGTTAAGGTGCTGGGCTAGAAACCAGGAGTCTGTGAGTTCTAGTCCCGCCTGAGGCACGAAAGCCGGCTGGGTGACCCTGGGCCAGTCCCTCACTCTCAGCCCAACTCACCTTGCAGGGTTGTTGTGGGGAAAATAGGAGGAGGAAGGAGCATTAGGTATGTTCACCACCTTGAGTTTCTTTATAAAAATAATGAAGGCGGGATAGAAATATAAATAAATAAATAAAATTGGGTCGGATTTGCTTAATGGCCACTTTGCTTAGCAACCGAAATTCCAGGCCTAATTGTGGTAGTTAAGCAAGGACTACCTGTAATATGAACAATTTGTGCACAGAGACTTTTGTAGGACAGGAAATTTGCTTGCTGACTGTTGCGAGGTCAATAAAGCGTGTTTTAGGGAAGATAAATCTTTCGGGCATACGCACCAAGGAAATGTAGTGCTGCCCTTTCATACACGGTCAGAGTGATCTGACTCACGTTGCACAAGTGATCATGTAGTTTATTTGGCTTTCTGCGTTGGGCAGACCTGGCCCTTTGCTACAAGGAATAAATCATAGTTTCAACCTCTCTCTCCATAAATCCAGCAAATTGTGGTTTATTACAGTTAAAACCAACTACGGCTCAGCATAATGTGGGACTGATACAAGAATGTTAGGGGTGCTCAGAAAATGCGAAAAAAACCTCAAGGTCAGGATAATGCCCTGTCATAACTTTCTAAGCCGACTGTGTTCCAATGAGCAGACACTGAAAGAAATTGGCTGGGTGATAGTCCCTGCTGCCACTGACCACCCAACCTATCAAAAGATTGCCAAAGGGGATGATTTTTCTATTCAAAAACAATGGAAGAAATTTAAAGCATGGTTTTACAGCAAAACCACTAAACTGAACCCCGCATAAGCAATAGGTCAGCTGGATTTATTTTAAGACAAACCAGGCATAAAAACAGCACACACGCACCCTCTACAGCTCTAGGCTTTGACAGGCCTTGTTCTGACAGACCCAGGCAGAGGGCACACCGCACATCTGCAGCGGCTCTCAAAGCAGCCCACGCGCGGCTTGGCAATGCTTGGCATTTGGCAAACTTTCCAAGGGACAACTCTAATTAGTCCTTCGTGCGGTGGCGGCACACACATTTTGCACCCGCCAGTGTTAACTTCCCAATGCTCGACACACAACCGCGCACTGGCCAGGCCTGACTCATAAAGCAAGCCAACCGCGTGAGCAACGGCGGGACTGCCACCGCCCAGCCAAGCAGCCTCCCGAGCGACGTCGGAACCCAGGAGCTGGACTGGCACGTCCCCTGCCTAGATTGTACTGCGTGCCAACACCCCCATTAGGACGAGCAGGGTCGGTTTCCGATCGCCTTCCCCTCCGAAGGAGGCCGGCTGTGGGCCGCCCCGTCTCCCGCCCCCTTCCAGGCCCGAGCGGGGGTCCGGGGGCACTGAGGTGGCCAGGGTGGGGGGCTGCGGGGCCACAGACAGGCGGGCATCCTCCCGGGCACGGCCGGCCGGCCGGCCGCCTGCCCAGGCAAGTCGCCTCGGAGGAAGCGCCGGCTCGGAGGAGGCCGCCCTCTGCCCCCGCCCCGGGGCCGGCGAGCCCCGTCCATGGAAGGCGGGCTGGGACGGGGCGGCGGGGGCGGGCTCGGGGGCCACGGGTGGGCAGCCCCCCCAAGGGAGCAAAGGGCGGGGGCGGGCACAGCGGGGGCGCCGAGGCGAGGCGACCCCCGCGCGCCCCTTCCTCCTCCGGGCGGGCGCGAAGGGCCGGGGGGGGGCGCCGTCCGCGACGGGCTCACGCGCAGCCCCTACCGCCTCGCCCAGGGGTAAACTGCTCCTGCCCCGGGAGGCTCGCCTCCGCCCCCGGGCCCGGCCTTCGCGGGCGGGCGAGCGGGCGGGCGGGAGGGAGCTCGCGCCCAGACCGAGGGGGGCCCGCCCGGCGCCGCGCGTCCGGCTCCTCTCCGCCGTCGGCGCCTCGGCCGGGGCGGGGCCTCGAGGACCGGCCCAGCGGGCGCGGGGAGGGCCGGGGGCGGCGGCTCGCCGGCCTCCTCAGCCCGAGCCCGAGCCGGGACCGCGACCGCGACCGGGACCGAGCGGCGGAGCAGCGGAGGCGGCGCGGCCATGCGCGGGCGCCGCCAGCGGAGGTGAGCCAGGCCGGCGCCGCGGCCCCGGAGCCCCCTGCAGCCGGAGCCGGGCGGGCCGGAGCGCGGGCGGGAGGAGCGGCCTCTGTCCGGCGCGGGCGGCCGCGGGGGAGAGCCGGGGCGCCCCACGGGGCTGCTGCTGGCCCGGGCGCTTTTCCCTCGCGGGCCGCGCGCGGGTGCCCCGCCGGCCGGTCCGCACAAGAGCCCCGCGGGGTAGGCTCGGGGCGGCCGGGCCCCCGCCGGCCTGCCTGCCTGCCGGCCGGGGTCGCTCCCTCGGAGCCGGGGCCGGGGCGCGGGCTTGGCGCGCCGGCTCTTCCTCCCGGGCGGTGTCCGGTCCCGCGGAAGAGCTCGCCCCGGCAGCGCCGCGCCCCGGGGGAGGGCTTGGCGCCCGCCTCGGTTGCTGCGGCGGCGGAGGGCTGCCCCATTCCCCAGGAGGAGTGGATGGGGGGCTTCCCGCCCACTCTCCTTCCCCCTCAGCAGCCCCTTGGCATCCCCGGGGCCGCCTAGCTCCGGAGCCCTCGGAAGGATCTCCTGGTGGGGCCCGCTCCAGCCCGGTCTTTGCAAAAGGCGCAGGGCCGAACGGGGCGGGCCTGGCGGCAAAGGGGCCCTTGAGCGGACTGGCAGCTGGTCCCTGCCAGGGTCCCTCCTTCGAAAGAAAGGAGTTGCCTGCAAGTGGAAAAACCCGTTTGCCTCTTTCTGAGGTTAGACTTTGACCCAGGCTGCCGCGAATGAGCAAGAGGGCTCTGGCTTCCCTTCCCCACGTGAGCTAAAGAAACAGTTCTGGTGTCGTCACGGCTGCTGATCTTTTGACAAAAGGGAAGTCAGAAAGAAAAATGGGAAGTCGGGAATCATTTTAGACAACCCAGTGCAAGCGACTTTACCTTTTCTAATAATCATTAATTTGGGGTTGCGTTTTAGTTCGTCCGTTTGTGCGTATGAATTTTGCTGTTCGCCGTTTCAGGGGCGTGCGTGTTGGTGCGTGTGTCTTGCTGGAAAGGTAGGTTGTGAATCCAGTTAATAAGAATAATGCATTTCGGCCACTCCCTTGCAAGCGACTGAAAGGAAGCTTGGTTCCGCTCCATGTTCAAAACCAGAAGTGTTTGGGGGCCTTGAAAGACAAATAACCACGGTTTATCGGTAACGACTCTGTACTTACGTATAGGGGTAGTCTGTCCAGATGAGGCCTGGACACCTGGCTGGAACAAAGGGTCCATCAAAACCTGTCTTCAAAGCAAGAAACTTAGATGACTCGAGCAAGTGAGACTGGCTCCATGTTGCAGTAGGACGCGGGGAAACATTCCTCTCTGAGTCCAGAAGGATAATAATTCAGACTTGGAGCAAAGCTCATCTGATTTTTCGCAAGCAGGACTGGTTTAGATGCGAGTCTGAGAAATAATTTGCTTAACCATCATTTACTGAGTGAACCACAGGTGGCTTTGTACAAGGGCCTTGAATTCAGACCAACCGAATTATGGCTTAGTGCGTCCTAGGAATCCGGTGCATGATTGTTTATAGGGCAGTGTATGAATTTAGCCCATGCCATGGTCTGCTGAACTGTGGTTTAGGGAATAAACCACAATGATTAGGTACATATGTAAACCAGCAGAAAATGCTGTTTTCCTGACTTTTTCCCCCTGGGCTCCACACTTGAAAGTTGGCAAAGTTGTCTATTTTGCTTGGTGTTCTATTTTGTCTTATTGCCTAAAATTATGTATTTTAAGCAATGCACAAGGTGGCCTTGATTTTCTTGCATGACTGATCTCACTGTGGCGCCCTGTGGCGGTGGGCCTCAACTTTATTTTATGCCAAAATCTTTGTTTTTCTTTTCTCCCCCTCCAGTACTGTTTTTTCTGTTTTAATATCTTTTCTTTTTCCCTTTCCTGAATAACAGAAGGTGAATTCAGCAACCCTGCTCCCTTCCTCCTTTCTCTTTCTGTGCAGCATGAGAGTTGATGAGGGTCGTGTGGTAGCTTTGATGGGGATACAGCATTTACAAAATAATAATTTTAATAATAATAATACAGTACTGCCAGGATAAGGCAAGCTGGTCCAGCCAAATCCATGTTGACTTCGCACTGCGATTTCCAAGAACCAGCAGTAAAATGCAGTGACATGGCCTTTTTTGAAAGTGGGGTGAAGCAGCCTTTGCCTACACTGTGCCCTCGTTACAGATTGGGACTACAAATCCCGGAATTTCAAAGCAGCACAAGGGTTCCCGTAGCATTGAGGAATTCTGGGACTTGTGATCCAGGACAGAAAGGCTCTGAATTGCAAGCAAAGAAAGCATGCAGGAGATGGGAAGATTTAATGCATCTGGTTGGCTCCTGACATACAGAATTACCTTCCATTCAACTCAGTAGAACTCATCCTATTGATTTCAGAGACGGACTCTAAATAGTGATGGATGGATGGATGGATGGATGGATGATGTGCTATCCAGTTGTTTTTGACTCCTAGCAACCACGTAGATGGGTTTTCTCTGTGACAGTCTATCTTTAACCTGGTCTTTCCGATCTTTAAAAAAAACAGGGAAAAAGAGAAACAGAGAGAGCTGCAGTTATGCCACCCCACTAGAATATTTCTTCCAAATGATAAAGCCAAGAAAAATAATTCGAGACTGGTTTCCCCACCCTCCCGTTCTGCTTTATTCTCCTTCGGAGTCAAAGGGTGACTCTGATAACCACAAAGAAGTGATTACCTTGTTCTTTACTCTTTATAATGGCTTTAAAAGGAGGTGGTTGAAAAGTCCGTCCCTCTTTCGTGCAGGCCCAGTGTTCTGCAAAACAGCTTTTGAATACATCATGTGACTTATCTTGGTTATTCACATCAAGATAATCTGTGTCCACACACTCTTTGCCCATTGAATGGCCTTTGCAGCAGGAAACGATTTATGGGGCGGAAAGCGGTTTCCTTTGTGTCAAAATGAAATGGTAGCAGAGGAGCCCCCAAACATCTAAAAAGACATCATTTTCTTCCCAGCCAAGAGACTTCCTGTTTTCACTGTGTGTTGGGAAATTTCTCCTTCTAGTACTTGTGAGCCGACTTCATGGAAGACCTGCAGAATCCAGATCCGAAAGGGAAAAGGTGATTCGGAGCGTGCGTGGCCTGGCCTGTGGGATCTGTCACTGCTGCCTTAAATTTCCTGGGCAGGCGGCTTCTTTCCCAGAGTGGCCAACAAGGGCAGGATGAGCGTCCCCGTCCTGGTGTGCTCTTAATGCCACCCGGATCACCCAACCCTCTTCCATCGTTCCAAAGCCTTGGAGAATCTGGGCTGGCCTGCAAACAGATGGATGGAGACAGGAGGGGTCAGGAAAAACAGATTTCACCCACAGGCCAGCTGTTCACCCTGGGAATCCCGTTCTTTTTTATTCACTGGAAATCATTTTGGAAAATGATTTCCCTCAAAGGAAAGTGGTGGTGATGAGCAGGACAGCAGGACTTTTCAGCAAAGGTGAGACGGCATGAGTGACTAGAAGCCTGTGGTCCCTTCATTGCAACATCTTGTAGTGAGCCTACTTCGATACGGCTTGGCAGAGATTTGTCATTTTCTCTTAACGTTTGTTCCTTGTGGTCTGCCCGGCTCTCGTAAGGCTTTGGCAGGGCCTGATCAGGATGCCTTCAGGGACTGGATGGAGACCCTTCTGCTTGGCCACTTCTGAGCAGCTTGGCTGCGTTGTTTGTGTGCTGGGCTGTCATTGGCATACAGTGATGCCCGTGTTCTTGTTTTTGCCTCCGAGTTGGTTTAGGGGTCATGTTTGTAAATAAAGCCAAAATATTTTTATTTTTATTGTATTTATATTTCGAATTTAGTCACCGCCCATCTCACTCAAAGATTGTCTTAGCATGGAGCATAGAAACTTGGAAGTCAGAAAGCCAAGTCTGGACATCTGCCTTTCTTTTTACCCTCATGACAACTGTGAGGTGGACTGAACAAGTGGCCCAGGATGGTGCAGTGACCTTTGTGGATGAATGGAGATTTTGCATCCAGATTGTGCTGGGATTAATCTAAGACTCTTCCCAGAGGCAGGGAGCCTTCTGCAACACTCTGGATATTGCTAAACTGTGAGGTTCTTCCAGCAATATATGGGGCCGAGGGCTTTTCGTCTACGCTTTTACCACTGCATGACTTTCTAAAAGAGATGCCAGAATCTCTGTGGGACCAGGATATTGATAGATAAAACACAGGGTTGGGCCACAGAAGAAACAGGGGAGCCTCAGTGACCCACTCCAGATGCAGTGAGGCATTTTCTAAGAGATTCTGATTTAATGCCAGTCAACGTAGCTCCACTTTATGCCTGTTGGCCCACTCAGTTTGTGAAAATGCCTGTAGATTAGGCCTCACACTGATGTAAACAAAGCTTGAGTTTGGTCTCTTTAAAAATCAGTCCTGCTGTTGTGACTCTGCATGCCTGCAGAGTGCGTTTGTTGAAGTAATTTTATAGATTTGGGGTTTCCTTTTCCAAAAGTGCATTGCCCTGCAACATTGCTGAGGCCCTGGTCAGGTCTGGCAGTTTAGAATTGTGCTGATTTATTTCCCATGGACTGTCTCAAAAGGAAAATACCTTGGTATCAGGCACAGCAATTTAGGTCGGCCAAAAACACTAGTGTGTTTTTTCTTTAACAATTCCATCAACATAATCCATGCTCCTGAGTCACTGGACCTCAATTTTGCTACCGTATCTCAGCTGGAATTCGTTTAAGTGCAGCATCCTAAACCACCAGCAGAAGAAAGCCCCATTAAGTTGGTTGGGTCTGCTTCTTGAGTAAATATATATAGGATGGCACCCAGGAATTCGCACGGATCAGTATTAGATCCATGTCTAACTGCACAAAAGACCCTTTGGAGATATTTCTGTTCGCCGTAAACATGTCAATGCAGGTGCTAAGTAGCTACGCTGGAGGAGGGAACAGGTCGGAAATCTGATCTGCAATTATCTGGAGAAACGCTTTGACTGCCAAGCTCTGCCTCTCAAATTTTCAGGCAGGTTTCCACACTGAGAAAGACTGAAAACAACTGTGATGTTTTAAGTGAGGGGAGATCCATCGGCCGCTAGACTAAAGATCACTCCTGCTTATTCCAGCATCAGACCTTTTGAGTGGTTTTATTGGTAGAAAAACCCCAGTGGCATTTTGGTAGAAGGCCCTTTTCAGTCTGGTCTATAAAAATGTAGAGCGTGGGGCTTTTGAAGTCGCCTGCCCACAACTGGCACGAGTGAAGCTTAACTGGTGTTAAACAGTTGCAAATCTGGTGTTGAGTTTAAAGGACTTCATTCTCAGGTAAAATGTGTGGGGTTGTAAATACAATCTGGAGACATCCCATTGCAGATACTCGATCCTTGCAAAAAAATGCCAACATCCTTCCTCTGGTGGTACAGTAATGGCCAGGTGTACCACTTTGGAAACAAGGCCAGTGGGCATTTCATGCCGGTAAATACTTGCTCCCCCATGGCGATCCTCCAGACAACCAGTCAGCCTGAGACAGGGGCTGCTCTTTTTAAAATTTATTCACGTCCTTCCTCTGAGGGGTTCATCCCAACTTTATCTATGCTGGAGAGTTGGATCCAGGTCTCCTTGGACCCAGTGCTGGGCAAAATGTCTTCAGATGTACATGTTTCCCTGCATTTTTGGTGCATGATGTCCCAAAGTTTTCTGTGCATTCAAGTCACTATTTGAAGGGTATGCCAGTTTTCTTGCATTTTCTGCCTCAAAATGGTGAAAACCTGCAACTAATTTTTTACAGGAACTAAGAAGGGACCTAGGGCAGGTCAGCTTCCAAAATCAAATCAATTGGGCCAGGTTGGTGAGTTGGGGTCATGCCACTGTGTTCAGATTTTCCCAGTCCTCTGCTCTAACCTTTCTTTCCCTTCTTCCTTCTTTTTAAAAAAATTATTTGCGGTTGCTTTTGTTTTCAGAAGGCCCGGCTTTAATTTGGCCCACGTCATTTTCCTTCCACACACAAATTGTGCAATTGACAAGAATCCAAGCTCTTGAATGCAGCTTGGGGCACTTTGCTAGCACAGAAGTGCCGTTTTATTCCCCTGCGAGGGAAACCCAAGACAAAGGAAGCTGGTGCTGCAGAAATGCAGAAGCGCACTTGTTTTCTTGCTGGGGGGCCCTTGTGCATGGCAGGGGTGCCCTTTTATGGTGTTACTCTCTGCATTCCCTTTTGGCTTTCTTTTTTTAAAAAAAATTCCTGCCACCCGTCAGACAGCGTTCAGTGACGTCGGCAGACGCTCCATCATGTGTGTGTGGATGTGGTTCTGTGGCCTTGTTTTGCAATGTCAGCTTCTCATCTTTGAACTTCTGCAAACCTGGGGGTCCTGCGGAATCTGCCAATATTCCATCGCTTCCCCCACACACACACTTTCCTTTCCTTGAAGGCGGCAGAAGGGGAATTTTGGAAATGCCAAAAGCGGTGAGTGAGTGGAACAAGGGGGCATTGTAAATACACTCCTCACTCTCACTGGCCCATTCCTGGTCGCTCCCGTTTAGCTGGGTTGGAGGATCTGCTTGGCAGAGGGCTCTTCCTCCAGGTGCTTTCCGGCAAATGGGCAGGGCTGCAGGCTGTGTTTCCGAGAAACGGCGCAGAGTGGGAACAAGGCTGTGCGCTCCAGCTTTTCCTCCAGAAAGTTGGGGCAGGCACGCCGTCAGGTTGCTGCGTTGGGTAACGGTTCTTGGCGGGTGACTGAGATGCAGGAAGCAGGGGGACCCTTTCCTGACTCTTGGCATGGGGGGAGCCACCATGCCCACTCACCCCTCGCTTCTGTGTCGGGTTTTGTTCAACCTCGGAAGCAGCCAGGGGAACGCCAGCTGGGCAACATGGTTTTGTTTGGATGGTGACCGTGTCAGAGTCCCAGATTAAATTAGAATTGAGGGCAGAGACAAGTTGTCTTTATCCCAGCGTGGGCTGATCCCAGAAAGCAAGCTGGGTTGACCTGGATGGGAGACTACCAGGAAATCAAAACCTCTCCCTTAAGAAGGCAGGGCCAAACTGCTTTGGTACAGCTGCCAAGATGACTGCCTGGATGGTCCGTGAAGGCATCAGGAATGAAGAAGACTTTATATTTTTTTAATTCAGCCTATTGCAAACCAAGCTCTCTCCCCTTTCCTCCAGCTCCACGGCTGGGAACTTTTACAGTGCATTAACTCCAGTGTGTTCATCTGGAAGAAGAAAGCAGTTAATGCTAACAATGATTAACTTTAAATGAGCCGACCCCATGGTTCCTGAAATGGAAAGGAAGACTGGCATGTAGTTCATCTGTCAAATCCGGTCTGCCTTTCTCCTGGTAGGCTGGGCTTGCGTGAAACTATTATTATGATTTTTTTTTTTTTTAGTGCACGCTAAACCTTCATGAGTGTGCATGGTTTTGTGTCTAGTGGGACTTGCTAAAATTGTGCCTGGGGTTCTGTTTTAATCTTGACATTATTTTTGGATTGCAGCTACTCCACGAAGGCTGTAATCAGGCTTTGCCAAGTGTGTGTTCGTGTGCCTGAATGTTTGGAAAAGTGTTACAGGTAGACCTCGACTTACCCAGTTGGGACTGGAATCCCTGTTGGTAAGCAATGCGGTCATTGAGTGAGTTGCGCCCAGTTTTATGACATTTTTTGCCACGGTCATTAAAGGAATCACTTGGTTCCCCATTGATTTTGCTTGTCGGGGGCTGGCTGGAAGTTTGCAAATGGTGATCACATGAGCCCCCAGGATGCTGCAACCATTGTAAATACATGCCTGTTGCCAAGTGCCTGAATTTTGATCACATGACTGCAGGGACACGGTGACGGTCATAAGTGCGAGGACTGGCCGTAAGTTACTTTTTTCAGCACCGTTGTAACTTCGAACAGTCGTTAAACAAATGGTTGTAAGTTGAGGACCACCTGTATTCCATGGGGATGGGGATAAAGCCAGTGGTCGGTGAGGCCAGGGCCCGAAGAAGGAAGGGCGCACACATTTCTGTCCTTGCACCCAGCAGCAGAAAAGGGGAAACTGCTCTTCGTTGACGTCTAAACTCATTGCTGACGAGGATTGTGAGAGTCGGCCAGAGCAAGACCTGCATTTGGCCCACTTGCACCAGGGGCCCTGCAACTTGGCCACTTGAAGACGTGTGGACTTCAACTCACAGAATGGCTGGCTGGGGAATTCTGGGAGTGGACGTCCACGCGTCTTCAAGTGGCCAAGGCTGAGAAACGCTGCTCTAAAATGATGGCAGATTTGAAGATCCCCGAAGCAAGAAACGAAGCTCACACCCACCCCCACCCATCTAGTCCTGAGCTGGGAAAGAGAAACACGGTCTTCACGGCGGAGACGTGATGACGCTCTTTTTACCTTCCTGCTTGGCTCCAGGCGGATTTGGCGGAGCCACAGAATCCAGCCGCTCGGAGCTGTCCTAAACGTGCGCCCATTCCATTTGCTTGCAAAACAGCCTCGCCTCGCCTCGCTCTGGGATCTTGATCGACTTGCGCCTTTTCAGGCAGGGCAGGGCTCCGTTCTGCTTCTCCCTCCCTAGTCATCTGCCCTCGTGGGTGGGTGTGCACCTGTGTGTTTAACATTTTATTTAATTCTGCTTCCTTGCTTTCTCCTCTCTGCCTTCGAGACTCACCAGGAACGTGTGCAGAAGCAGCACAGCACCCCACCCGTTTTGCAGCCGCGGTGTGTGTGTGTGTGTGTGTGGATTTGACGAGGGCCATCTCCATTACGCCCTTCCAGGCTCCTGTTTCAGGATGGACCTGACTTGACATGTTCTTTGCAGGTGGCGGGGGGAGCGTTTCTAGGTTGAAACTTCCACTTACGTTAAGCAAAAGAGTAAAAATATTTGGGAAGTTAGTCCTGGTGGTTTACTCCATCAGTTAGTCTTCAAAGCTGTCCCTTAATTCAGGCTATCTCAAGCAATTGATCTCCAGCTGTGCTGGACTGCAGTTCCCATCCTCCATAACGATGGGAGCCATAATCCAAGACCCCCCAATCGGAGAAAAGGTGACGCTCAGGTTCCCTTGAGTTGGACCCCTGCTTGTGGCTTTGTGGACATGGCCACACAGCTCGCCTTTGCCTACAGGTGGTCCTCGCTTAACAACCATTCATTTAGTAATGGTTTGGACTTACAACAGTGCTGGAAAAGCTGACTTGGGGTCCTCACACTTACGACTGTTGCAGCGTCCCTGCCATCACGTGATCACAATTTGAGCGCTTGGCAACTGGTTCACATTTATGACCATTGCAGCATCCTGTGGTCATGTGATTGCCATGTTCAGCCTTCCCGGCTGGGATCTGGCAAGCAAAATCAATGGGGAACTGTGATTTGCTTAATGCCTGCAGTGATTCACTTAACAAATGCCGCAAGACAGGTCATAAAATCAGATTGGATTCACTTACTGACTGCTTCACTTAGCAACCAAAATTCCAGTCCCAATTGTGGTTGTTAAGCAAGGACTACCTGTATTTCCAGGCTGTTTTTCCATTTCCTTGGGATTTCATGGTGGTCTCCTATCCAGCTATTATGCACAACACACACACACCTGCCTTTTTCCAAGCCCAGGCAGGACATCCAGGGCTGCCACTTGCTAATGAAAGAAATCTACCCAAAAAAAGGAAGCTTCCCTGATGCTCCCCTCCCAAAAGCAGAATTAGGAATTGTGATGATTCCCAGGACTCATATTAGAAAATGAGAGGAATCCTTTGTCATTCGGGACAACTGGATTCTAAACATTGGGGAGGTTTCTGCAGAGAAGTGACTTGTACATCCAGAAGGACTGGGATAATTTTGTTTCTCTGAATGTTAGCTCCTTCAAGTCAACAGGCCAAATGTTAATTTCTGTAGAAATTTTCTTCTGCACCCCTGGAATATCTTTCATCTGAATTTGACCCAAATTCCTTCTTTTCTCCAGATCCCCTTTTCCCACGCGGATCCTCTGAGCGAACCCAGCCTGGGGCCTTCACCAACGGAGGAGGAAGGGATCCACTAGATTTCCCCTGAGAGTCCAGGGGGCGTCGGGGATGGCCCAGTCCAGGTCCAGCGGCTCCCACTATGCCCTGACGGCCATTGGGCTGGGAATGCTGGTCCTCGGAGTCGTCATGGCTGTCTGGAACCTGGTCCCAGGCTTCGGCCTCAGCACCAAGCCTCCCCTGGCCAGCAGCCCCCACCACAACGAGACGGAGATCCACAAAGGAGTCTTGCACCGGAACAAGACCTTCTCGGTGGCCTACGTGTTGGTTGGGGCTGGGGTCCTGCTGCTGCTCTTCTCGATCTGCCTGACCGTCCGGGACAGGAGGAAGAGGGGGCACTGCGAGGAGGACGTCATCCAGATACGCCCACAGCCCTCGGTCGAGCGGCCTCCCCCGGAGGACAGGTGAGCAGGGGCGGTGCAGGAAGGAGGGCCATTTTCTGGCCACCTGGGTTTGAGGAACGAGGCCCCGTACCAGCCAGCCTGCTGTGCCGTTCCCTGGAGTTTCTTTTAAACCCCAATTCCTGGTGTGCACATCGTGGCCACGTGCATGGGGCGTAACGAAGTTAAATCCCGATTGCCCCCGCCTCCTGCGGCCATGCGGGCGAGCCCAAGAACTTGTCCAAGGAAGTCCAAGTCCTCCCCAGCGCAGACTTCCTCGCCGTGCCTGGCTGTAGCTTAGCGTCCTTGAACCTTTGCACGGATCTGGAGGCCCTGGTCTGCTCTCAGCACAGATAAGCGGAGCGTTAGGGCTCAGCTCAGCCTGTGCTGGGACTGGCTTGAAACATGATTTGCAATACCAAGGTAAGTAGACCAAGGGCTCCTTCAGAAGCTGTGGTTTGCCTAATTGTGGGGCCAGGTTCCCACAACCTCAGGCAGCCCTCCCCAGCAACTAGAGCTGTGACTTCGGGTCCTGGGGGAGATCCCAGGAGGTAGATCCAAAGAGCAGGGGTCACACCAAGCTGCAAGCTGTGGTCTATAACCTAAACCCTAGGGGCACCCCAAACAAGCCTCATAACATCTGAGCGTGCAGCCAGTGAATTCCCCCGTTGCATCAAGCCATCGCTTTTAAACATGGTTGGTAGAACAAGCCACAGCTTCTTGGTTTAGTGCAGCCTTTCTCAACCTTCTGACCCTGGAGGAGCCCTTGAAATATTTTCCAGGCCTCGGGGAACCCCTACACACTCAGGCTGAAATATAGGCCAGAAGTTACAAGATTATTATATTCGTTTCACGCATTGGCCTGGATAAATGCATGAACAGTGTTCTTAAACTGAACATAAAGAATGAAACTTGCCTCTTTAATGTGAAGTTGCCCAAATCGTGATCTCCCAGGGAACCCCAAGTGACCTCTCGCAGAACCCTAGGGGTCCACCGAACCCTGGTTGGGAAACCCTGGTTTAGAGGTATCACAGAGCCTTCGATCCCCTTCTACAGACCCTTCTGGCCACGTTCCCAAGCTGCGCCAGGCCAAAAGTGAACAATTAAGCCTTAACCCAGATGTGGGCAGGTCCTGTTTTCACAGCCTGGAGCAATGAGGGAGACACACAGCACCCCCCCTGGGGGGGGGCTGCAACCTGCCAGGAAATTGCCCTTGATTACCTGCTCTTTGCTGGGGCGGGTGGGGTGTGTGTGTGTGTGTGCAAGTGAGAGCCAAGCGTTAATTGTAACTCTCTCCACTGATCGCTTGTGTGTTGCTATGTTTAACCTTGGCTTTTGATGTCATGTGTGCATTTGTTCCGAGCCTTAAATGCATTTTAAAGGGGGGGGGGTAAGAAATGTTTGAAGGGGAGAGGCCCAAATCTGAGGGTTGGCCCCCCTGAGCAGTCACCTCTCCCTCTCCTGCCTGCAGCCAAGAAGAGGACGAACAGAGCCTCTCTCGCTACTACGTGCCCAGCTACGAGGAGGTGGTCAACGGGGTCTACCCGGGCAGCAGGGTGCCTGCTGAGCCCGGTGCCCGCATCAGCGTCTCTCTTCCCTCTTATGAGTCTCTGACGGGCCTGGAGGACAACCTCCCCACCAGACCCGCCACGGCGGCAGGGGCGGCCCCCGGACCTGGCGGGGAGCGCCCCCTCACCAGACAGAGCTCCCGGCTGAGCAAACGGCTGAAGCCCTTGAAAGTGCGCAGGATCAAGTCCGAGAAGCTGCACCTGAAGAACCTCCACCTAGGGGGAACCCCTCCCGACCGGGTCACGATTGAGCCGCTCACGCCCCCTCCGCAGTACGATGAGATCTCCCCCAAGCTTCCTGATCCCCGGGCGGAGCCGTGAAGCCATTCGGGGGACACTTTGCGGGAAACACTAGGAAGCACGTGGTTTCTTGGGGGGGCGGGTTCCCAGCTGCAGGCTTTCAAACTGAGCCGGAAGACCACCTCCCACTCCTGCGTGGTTTCCCAACAGGACCGGGGTCAACTCCGAAGGAAATGGGTGGGTGCGCCTCTGAGCGCCAGCATGGCGCAGAATGCGTCTGTGGTCTTTTTTCTAAGCATTATCACCACCCCTCGTGATGCTGGTAGGAACCTGGCCCATCCAGGACTCTGGAAATTCCCTTTTTTTCCCCCCCTCTCTCGGTTTAACTTCATTCCAATGCAGTGGATGCAAAGTTTGGGAAGGTGGCCTAACCCCGTGTCTGGAAACTCAGCTCAATGTGGGGGGCGGTGGCTGTTTGATACCATCTTAGCAATATGAACCCTTTTTGGTATGGTGTGTTTGTGTGTGCGTGCATATATGTGTATTTTCTAAATTATGGAATTTTTATATATCTGTTCAGTAATTGCCACCCACCCCAGACTAGCACTCCAGTTTGGCTCGCTCACTGTGCTAATTTTTAATTTCGTGTGGCAGTTGCCATTTGATGGGAAGTGGGTTTCGGACACAACCTCATTTTTTGCCAGACGTGGATTTTAGGCGACGTGAAGAAAACACCGGTGCCTTACGGCCTGTTCCGCCATGCAGAGATAAAACATTGCAACGGCCAAAGAACTTCTGAACTCTCTGGATGCTGCTGCAACCGAATATCAGGATCCTTTGCAAGCCCCGAGAATGTATCCACCTGGGGAGGGGGCTCCTCGGTCCGTCCTCCGCCTGTTCCTCTTTGGTTTTGCAGCTGCTGAACTCAAATGTGAATCTGACTTTTCCAAGAGTGTGTAACTTTTTTAGGTTGGAATGGGGAAGCTGTGAGACAAAGCCCTTTTTTAAAAAAGAGGAAAATAAATGGGTGAGATCTGCGCTGCTTGCTTGCGTTCGTCAAGGCAGCTGTTGATATCCATTTTCCAGCTGTGGTGGTTTTGGCGGGGTGGATTTTGCCCCCCAGGGTTGCTCGGGGGAATGCTGGCTTGGTTTCGAGGGGGGAGCAGGGTCTCTTGGGGGCCGGATGCAGCACCCCCAACTGGGGGAGGAGTGGGCTCCAAGTCTCTCTCTGGGGGGCCCGCTCCTTGGCAAAAGGTGCCCTGGAGGGCGTTGCCGGGAAACTGTGGCTTAATGCAGGGCTTCTTAATCGCAGCCCCTTTAAGGTGGGTGGCCTTCAACTCCCAGAATTCCCCAGCCAGCGTGTTTTCCAATGGATGGACTTCAACTCCCAGGATTCACGCTTGAAGCCCGCTGGCTGGGGAATTCTGGGAGTTGGAGTCCGCCCGTCCTAAAGGGGCCGAGGTTGAGCCCCCGTGGCTCCGCGGAGCGAGCGGGCGGGCGGTGCGGGAGCTGCGCGTGCGCCAAACGGCGGGCCGCGCCCGGTTTCCTTGGGGACGGGGCTCCCCGGCCCCGCCTCGGCGCGCGAGAACTCGGTTGCCGTAGAGACGGGGCGTTGACGCGGAGCCTCCCGCTCCTTCCGGCGGAAGGGCGTGGCCTAGCCCGGTTGCCATGGGCACGACTCCGCTTGGCGGGAGGCGGGTCAGCGCCTCGGCGGGCCCGCACTGGCGGCGCTTGGGATGCCCGCGGTGAGTGTCCGCGTTCCTCTTCGGGGGAGGGGGGGCCGCGCGAGCGGGGGGGGCCGCTGGGCCGCAGCCGGGGAACACTTGTAGTCCGCCCTTCAGCGCCGGAAAGAGGCACGTGTCCCGGGGGGCTTCCCCAGGGGCCCCCGGCCCGCCCCGCCCCGCCGCCGTCGGGGGCTGCCCTGGCGGGCTGGCTGATTGGGGCGGAGGCGGAGCGACGTCGGATTCCGTTCCTGGCCCGCCCCCTCCGCCGTTGGGGGCCCTGAGGAGTCGGGGGGCCTCCCCGCCGGCTCCTCGGGCCCAAGGCCGGGCCCCCCCGGCCCTGCGGGGGCAGGTGAGCCGCGCTGCCCGCCCGCCCGCCCGCCCGCCCGCCTGCTGGCCGAGGGAGGGGCAGCCCGCCAGGCGGCGGAGGGCAGGCCCCTGGCATCTCGAGAGCCCCCCGGCCCCGGGTCCCCGCCGGGGAACGAGCGCTTCCGCGTCGGAGGGGGAGTCCGCGCTTCCCTGGGTCGGTTTCCCCGCCCTGGGGGTGCCCTGCGGGTGACCCCCGGGCAGTGCGTCCCGGCCCTCCGGGGGCGGGGCACGCAGAGCGCCCGCCGGTTATTTCGGAAGCACCGCCGCGGCATCCTGACCGACCGGCCGACCCCGCCCTTTCCAGCCTGGTGCCCGCCAAAGGCGTTGGGCGGCGCTCCCGTCGTTCCCCTTGGGCCAGGCTGGCGGGGGCGTGCGGAAGCCGCGAGCCGAGGCCTTCTGGAGGGGGCTCGACGAGGAGGGCGGCCGACCCGCGCTCCCAGTGAAGCCGGCAGAGCTCTCCGGGGCGAACGAACTAAGGGTTTCAGGGCCTTCTCGTTCCCGGGGCGGCTTTTAGTGAGCAGCCCTGAGGGTCGTCGAATCGGAGGGCTGCCTTTGCCGTCGCGAGGGCGCCTCGCGTAGCTGTGCCCACCCCCCGACCCCCCCACCCCCCCAGATACTCAGGCCGCGCTTCCTCGCATCGGTTGTCCCGCAGAGAGAATGAAGGCGTTCCTAAGGAGTTCGGAGGGCATCTTGGCACTGAGGCCAAAGATAACCACGATAGGAAGGCACGATGATTCGGACGTCGTTCTTAAGGTAAAGGCACGAATGTTCTGGGCGTGAGATTGGTCATGACGTGTGACCCCTGGTGGGCGCTGGAGGCCCCGGCCCACCGCCCCTCTCCCACCCCTCTGCATCTGTTCAAACTTGGAGGGAAACTTGGAATCTCAGAATTGGAAGAGACGCTTTGTGCTAAGCCAGCTCTGTGTTAAACTCTGAGCATAAAAGGCGGAGACTTGGAGGGCTGGCTAGTCCGAAACCGATCGTGGGTGGGCCAGGTTTCGCGGAGGGAGTTGCCCTTTCAGCCACCCTGTGTGCTTGCGCCTTGGGTGCAGCATCTCCTGGTTGAGGTCCGAGGTCTACCAGGCTGGCAGTTCCTAACTGCTGCTGATTTGTACTTCTAAATCCAGACTCACCCGCAGGTGTTCTGTGCCGATGCTTGCTGGTTCCGGTAAGCTCTTGAACCTGTCTAAAAAAGCAGATGTGTGTGTGTGTTAGATCTGCTAAATGATCCAGCCCCCCTGCTAATGCTGACATTCTTCAAATTTTGTGTCTCGGGTGCCTCACAGTGGAAGTGAGATATTAAACGGTCACATCCTCGCTTCGGATGTTGGAACATGGTATCTGTTGACTTCCAAAATTAATGGGTGTGTGAGAAATCTTCTGTGGTTGCCAAATCTTGAAAGTTCTCATGCGGGATCTCATTTTAAAGCGCTTTTACTTTTTTAAAGTCTGATTTTAATTTTGGGGTGACCACAGCCTACCCAAACCTCACATGATGGCATCTCTATCCCCAACTCCTGACTTCCTAAGGAAGTCCAGCAATAACCCAAGTATCTTTAGGGCCAGTTAAGGACTGCAGATTCAACAAATGCTGATTAAATCTAATTCTGGGGACAAGCTCCTATTCACAAAATTGTTGGCTTTAAGCTGTTTATTTGGCAGGGAGTAAACAAGTGATTGATTTCAGTCATATTTTTTTACACCCAAACTCATCTACGGGAACCAAATGGAAAGGGGGGTGCGTAGCCCGAGGTGCTACAGAGAGAGCTTCCCCTTCAAGAGGCCGTTTTTTTTCTCCTGCCCCTCTGGGTGATGTTGTGTTTTGTTTGCGCTCTGAATGCTGAAAAATAAAATTAATTAAAAAGCAGCCCTTCAGTCTGCAGGGTTGGAAGACCACCACGCAGCCATCGAGTTCAGCGACGCCGAGCACAGCTTCATTCTTCGGGACTTCAACACAGGCAGCGGCACCTTTGTGAACGACTGCCATATCCAGAACGTGGCCGTGAAGGTGGGCCCAGGAGACGTCCTGCGCTTCGGCTCCAGCGGGCCAGCCTTTGAGCTGGTGCAGGACAATCTACTTCAGGTAAAGAGGGTGCCGTCGATTTGGGACAGCCGTGGAGCCTTGGGGCCATGGGAACCCACATCTAGAGGGGAAGTTAATGTCTGTCTCGGTCCCTGCCAGCTGTCAGGAGGAAACAGAGGGCAGTCTTGGCCCAAACAAGGGGATTTTCTGCCTGTTTCTTTCCCTCCCCCAGAAGGCCCGGCTGGCAGGGCTGCTGCTGGGGCTTCTGCAAGCTGAAGCCCCTGTTTCTGGAATCCACTCAGGTGGAGGAAGCCTCCTCAGAGCCTGTTTCTCCCCTTGAAGCCCGGTCTTCGCTAGATGCATCGGCCTTTTTCTGCGCGTAACACCGGGGAGAGGCGGATTCGAATTCCCACAGAGCGTGAAGCTGACTAGCTGGGGTTTTCAGAGCGAATCGGTCATCGGCCATGCGGGAGAGGGAGAGGGCCAGACTCAGGGTTCCCCGAGTGTCCTCCTGCCCCATGGCCAGGACCCCCAAGGGCCAGCCTCTCTCCCCACCCCTCAAGAGGGCTGGCGGCCGAAGAGGTCAGGGAATTGCTGGAGCAGGACCATACCGGATGCCAGGGGGTCCCTCCCTCCTCCTGCCACGCGATGCCATGTTGACTTGGCGGTAGCGAGGAGAAGCTCCCCTCCCCAGTCTCGACTTTTGCTCCCGGAGGTTAAGCTGCCCCTTTACAGTCCCACCTCTCTTGCTTGCTCAAGTGCATCTGGGTCCCAGGGAAAGGGTTTGGGGCCAACAAGTTTCCTCCCATAGCATGGACTCTCCTCTGGCAGGTGCCGTGTCCCTTGGTGAATCGGCGCATTGCCTGGCCAGGTCAAATCCAGGTGGTTACGGAGACAGGCTCCCCTCCAGCGGCAGGTGCAGCTTCCCAGTTTCCATTGCTGCCATCTCCACAGTCCCCACCCACCAACCCTGGCTGGCCCTACGCCACAAGTGGGATGTCGCCTCACCGCCCCCTCAAGAAGAGGCCCGGGAGTGCCTGGGGCAGGACCATCACCTCCTCCGCCTTCTCTCCTGATGCTTCCGGCCGCCCTCCAGGCACCCTCACAGGTACAGGGAGACCGGGCAGGGCTGGGCAGCCTGGGACTGCTGAGCCTGCCCTGATGGTCCGAGCCTGCCCTGATGGTCCGGCTGCTCTTTTCCCTGCCCCTTCCCAGAGAGTGGAAACACGGCCTGAAGTTTGGAGCTGAGATTCCTTAAAAAATTGTGACCCCTTGTCACCGGGTGGGAGAGATGCCCTCTGTGCCAGTGGGCTGCCTAGATGAGTGTCGGCTTCTTTTCCATTCTGTTCTCTTCCAGGAAATGGAGCCCTTCCTGGCCCTCTAGCCATCAGCCTCCCAGGGGATGCACTCCTCAAAGAGAAGGTGAGGTGCCTGCCTTTTTTGCCCTTCCCCGGCCGGATGATCTCCAGGGAGCCCAGAAGGGCAGCACCAAGCTGAGCTGGGCATTCCTTGGTGGGGGGCCTTGATTCTCTCCCCTGAAATAGCCCCTTCCTCAAAGAGGGACCTGGAGCCCTTGATGTTCCACGAGGGTGGAGGCTGGAGGACTACAGGACCTGCCGGTCTCTGTATCTGGAGGCCGCCGCCAAGGTGGAGAAGACCCACCCCAGTCAGGCTGCCCTGGTTTTTGCATGGAGGCTGCGTGGTTCTAAATGGGGAGGAACAGGCTCAATGCAGCCCTGACAAGATTGCGGGGCTGTTTGGGGATGTTCCTCTGCTTCCCTGAATGGGGTTGCATTTCCCCTTTCGGGACCGGTGCGCAATTGGGGTATTCCTGGACGACAGCTTCTGCTCGAGGAACAGGTGGCCGCTGTGGCCAAGAAGTCCTTTGCACAAATGCAATTGTGGCTGTGCCTGGCCGGGAGGCCCTTCAGACATTCACTCCCACCTTGATCCCCTCGCGTTTGGACTACCACAATGTGCCCTCCATGGGGCTGTCCTTGGAGACCGCTCAGAAGCTGCAGCTGGTCCAAAAGGCAGCAGCACGGGCAGTTATGGGCATGCCACGGGGTGCCCACGTAGTGCCTCTGCTGCGTGAGCTGCCCTGGTTACCCATAGGCTTCCAGGTGCAATTCACGGGGCTGCTCTAGAACCTGGAAAGCCCTTACTGGAGGGCCCGTCTGTCTCCTGTAACTTCTGCTTGTCCCGTTCGATCCCATTGATTAAATGGTGTCATCTGAGGGGACCCACGACGCAAGCCTTCTCCAGCCTTGCGCCTGCCCTTGGAATGACATCCCCTGGAGAGTTGCATGGTCCTCACCCTGACTTCGTTGAATTCAGCCCTTGGAACCCAGCACTTCCCCCAGGCCTCGGCTGGAGGTGGGATGATTGGTTCGTGAGGCCTGTGCCTTTTTTCCAGACGTTTGTTTTTTCTATTGCTTGTATTCTATTGCCTTCAATGTATACTGTTTGCTACCCAGTGTCACAATGGGATCAGCGGGCTATATTTTCAATAAAGGACAACAAAATAAGTAAGTTGGATGGAAGATATTTGTGCCTCTCTCCAACCTCCCCCCCACTAAAACAAAATTCAAGCTGGTCCTACAGCTTTTTAGCTAAATAACTGAAGTAGAGAATAGCATGGATAGGAAGGAGAACGATAGCCAGAGAGACCATCAGCATCAAAAATTCTCATTTAAAAAAACTCATCCGGGAATCCAAACCACAGGCAAGATCGATGGACTTGAAAAGGGAGGCTTTAGCCCTGCAACAACTTGTGGTTAGAGAGGGAGAGACAGCGGGCTTCCTCCAGAAAGCTGTTCGAGGGCAGGCCTAAGAAAACAGCATCAGCAGCGGAGAGGGATGGAGAAGCAGCATAAATCATTCAGGAGGGATAAGCAATCCTTTCTGAAGTGGAGCAGATGGAAATGTAGAAAACAGGAGCTGAGGAGTGGGCGATGGCCGAGGCGGGGCTGGGCAGAGCGTTCCCACGGAAGTGGGACTGCCAGAAACGTCCTTTTCTCCACAGATGCCCCCTGCTCAGGCCGGGCCTTTTGGAAAGACGGTTAGACTTTGGGCAGGCCGGCATAAGGGTGGGCAGTCCCTTGGGAACCCAGGTTCCCAGCCTAGACGTCCTTCTGAAACAAAGCTGGCAGTTTGCGCGGCGTACGTGTTTCCCCCCTTGTGCGATTCTTAGCTCCTGGTTTCGTAAGGAAGTTAACTGGATTAACCATCAGTACCTTCGTGGAAGAATCTAGCTTGAAGTTTCTGACGGGAGAAGGAGAAAACGAAAGCGGTCGCCTTCCCCGGCTGAAGTTCCAAGCCGCTCTTCCCCTCTGTACAGGAGGAGACCATTCTGAAACTGGGGGATGAAATCAACCGTCTGTCCGCCTTTGAAAGCGAGTGCGGCCGCAAAGACGCGCTGATCACAGAGCTTCGGCGCGAGATTTCGGGGATGACCGAGAAGGTGACGGCCACCCTTGCCAAGAAGGAGGCCGCGTTTCAACAGGAGCTGGCCAGCCTCGACAAAGACGCAGATGCCAAGGCCGAAGAGATCAGAAGCTTGAAGGAACAGGTCTGGGGGGGGACTGTTCTTTGTGGGGTTCTCACACCGGTCGTTCTAATGCGTGCGCCAGACGTGCCTTTGTTTGCAGGCGGTGCAAACGCTTCCTTCAAGCTAAGCGGACGGGAACCGCTCACGTCTCTCTTTTCCGCCCTTGTGTCTTTCCTCCCAGGTTACCAGCCTGCAAAAAAACACCAGCGAAGTCTTGTACCACTCCCTCTCGGAACGAGACCTGCAGATCGCACACTGGAAGCAGGAGCATGAGGTGCTGAAGAAGAGCTCTTCCCTCACCTCAGGTATCTGTGGCCCATTCGGCCCCCGACCTTCTTATTCATCCCCCTCCTCCTCCAGGCACCTTCCAAGAAACTTAAAAGCGCCCCTCTGGCCACTACACCAGGCACGTGACTATCGAATGAACACGCCCTTTCCTGCCTGAAAACAGGAGGAAAACCATCCATCCATCCATTCATTCATTCATCACATTTATATAGCTGCCCATCTCACGGAAGTGACTCTGGGCGATATACAGTACAACAGACAGTAAACGTTAAACGTTAAAAAATGCACCCTAATAAAAACTATATTATGATTGTTCACCGCCCAGTCACTTGTCTGAGATGGGCAGCTATAGAAATTGAGTTAAATAAATAAATATTGTTTGAGAAGACTAGGAGAAAGCGCCTTTGATATTACATGCAGTACAGCCGCCTCACCACAGAGCGGGCGCCAGACGTAACTCCTCGGCAGATGGGACCCGCAGCATGCCCCTTCTGCTGGACCTGTGTGGCCGCCAGTCTTAGGCCATCGTGCCGTAGTTGTGCCATCGGAGGAGACTCTGGGGGTTGCAAAAGTGGGGAGGCGGCGTGGCCTGGAATTTGAGCCCCCTCCCCGTGAAGAAGGCACATCATCCCAGAGCAGTGCTGTGTTGAAGAAGAGGGGGGCTGCCCCGTGTGCCAATGGTATTCTGATTTCATACAGTATAGACTTCCTTGGTAGTAGTTTTCGGTCAGAATGCAAAACAGAAATCTAATTAAATAAACAGATCCCTGATATTTGCTGCGTTTTCTTTCCAGACATGTTTAACAAGGAATGTTCCCCCCCCTTCCTCCTTTGCAGAGCTTACCATCTCCCCACTCCGCACCCCCTTAGCTCCTTCCCACAGCTGGCAGGAGATTTAGCACCTGCTTTGAACTTCCTTTGCCGCTTCCTACAGGGCTGGTGACCAGTTTGCAGAAAGATGTGGTTACGAAGGAGCAGAGGATACAGCAGTTAAGGATGGACATGGATAAGCTGAGGCAAGAAAGCCAGGAGAAGGACGACCAGCTTGCCTATATTTCTGCCCAGGTCAGTGCTTCCATTTTTCTAACACGGCTCATATGGATTCCATAAATCCAACTGGATTCCCTTGGTTTTGCCTGCCATGCCGAGTATGGGAGTTTCATGGCTGATCTGTGTGTCCCTTTCTGGAACGGTTCCCTTTCTCTGTAGGCCTCCTATCCTGGCTGGGGGCCCTCAGGGCCAATGTTGCTGGTCAGATCACTCTGGGAAATCTGGTGTGGGAGGCAGTTCCAGTCTGCTTAGGTGGGACCGCTGTCCTGCCCTGCCAAGGCCTTTCTTTCGTGCTGCGTAGGCTCTCTCACACACCCCCGCCTTTCTTGTCTGGTCGCCTCCCGTTTTTCTTTTCCAAGAAATAAATTCTATTGGCAAGTTTTATCCAGTCGCTTGTCCCCCGATTTAAAACACAATATAATCAAAGCCAGTTTGCAAAGAGGGACTGAAATCATTTTCCTTTTCCAGCTGTTAAAATTCTGGAAGGGTTTTTTTTGCTGCCTAGCATTGGGAATAGAAATACAGGTTAGAGATGAGGCAACATAAAATTGACATATCAAGGGGTCTACAGAAAAACAAATTTAGTAAGGACACAGAGATAACTAAATCTTTACTAGTGAAACAACTGATTTTAACTTAAGTTTGGATTAACAAATAAGTAGGACTTAATAGTAAGCTATAGCAGTTTGTAGATAAACCTTATTTGCACAAAAAAAAATTATGCATTTGTTCATGTTATGCATTTATGTGTTCTCTGGTATTATTTTAATTGGAGTTCTATACATTTATTTGCATTATCTTGCTCTCTTCTTTATTATCCTTTTGAAAACTTTTATTATAACGGAAGTAACGCAAAAAGGATTCCTGAAAAAAATTGGTGGCTGTTTCCAAGATATCTTTTTGAGGACACAAAAGGAGAAGTATGTCTGGTTCTGTAAAAGCCTTTCCTGGTGGCTGAGATTGTAGGCTGAAACTCTGGCTAGCTGGCATTCTGAGCACCTCTGGAGCCGGCCAGTTGCGTAAAATGCTTGTATGCTGGAAAGTTTTTTGTGACATTTTAAAAAATGGGTACGTCCTAACAGCCAGGAACCACGCTGAGACGAGGAGCAGGTCTCTAGTGTTTATTACCGCTACATAAGACAGAATCCTAACAAACTGAAGAAGCGTGGGAAAAACCCAGACAGATAAACCCCGAAAGTCAAGGCGGGTCTGATCTGTGTCTCTTTGAATGGCTGCTCAAATTCTCTCTACTACGCATGCGTTTTCCCCCTGGATAGAGGCCCCCTCCTGCTCGCCATCAGTACTCATGACAGGGTGTGCAGGCAGTAATCAGTTGTCTGTGCTGATGTTTGTCAAGGGACGTGCAAAATTGCACAGAGGGTGTATCCAGAGCTAGAAACTGATTGGGAACCTGCTAGCTTTATTTGCAAGGCCGTTTAATGGTGCCTCCCTGAAAAAATCAAAGCAATATATTCAGAATCATACGTCAGCCAGATTAAGCACTCGGGCAGATAAGCCTTTCACCAAGAGACTTGGTCTCCCATAGAATGACTCCTTTATAGATGAAAAAGGAGAACTTCCTCTTAAAAGCCACAGATTATTGTCCCACTAACGGCCAGGGCACGACAAAATCCCCACGTCTCCCTGAAGCACCAAGCCAGGTCTAACCACCACGGAAGGGCTCGGGAATAAAAAAAGAAAGGGGAAGTATTAAAAAAGAGGCTGAAAGCAGACCAGAAGGAACAGCAGGCCAGCAGAGTTTGGAAGCGGGCCGGCAGTCGTTGCGATAAGATGCTCCATAGGTGGAGAACCTGTGGAGTCATGGTGGCAGACTGTCTTCATGGGGCGGGGGGTCCCTAGCAGTTCTGGCCTGATACTTGCATTTTTGGGGAGGCGCCTGTAAAAATGCTTATGGAGAAATTCCAGTCGTGCCATCCGATTTTTAGGAATGACCCTGTGCAAGTGTAGATAATGCTGACACCACCTCTCCCTCGGTTGCTGTTCTTTCCAGTGCTCTAGAATTAAAGCTGAAGCCAAGCGGGAGCTCAGGGAAAGAGACATAAGTGCCTGTCAGACCGTGAGTCAGCCTTCAGTTTCTGCTTCTGTGCCCGGTTACAGGGAGTGGGTTGCGTTAAAAAACAGAGCCTCCGGCACGAGAGGGCAGCGCATCTTCGCTCCTCTTGGGAATGATGCTCTTTAGAACAGATGCCTACAGATACTTGAGGCTGGTTTTGGATTTCTTTTTCCAGCCGAGGGCAGCTGAGTACACTCAGACATGAGGCTGGTTTTTGTTTTGTTTTGTTTTGTTTTTGAGGGCTTACCTCCTTAGCTTAGAGGTTTTCTTTATTATAGGTTCGCAAACACGCATGCTGTCTGTTCTTCCTGTCTACCGCCCTAATCTTCCCGTTACCAAAGCTGAAATCGGGTCTTAACGACAACTAACCCCGTTATTGTTTTGAGATATGTCCTGCATGGGGGGGAAGCTGCGAGTTTTGGGGCCACTGGAACTTCCTAATTTTGCCTGGCCTAGAAAAGCTCTCCTCGCCCCCTCCTTGCATGCAGATTGAGTCCCTAGCCGGCAAGGCCAGCCTGGTTCCCCACAGTTGATCCCGTCTCCTTTGCAGCGGATCACGGAGCTGGAGCTGCAGGCCAGTCAGTCCAAGGAAGAAATCAAAAGGCGCTGCGCGGAGCAGGAGACCTTGACCGGAAGGCTGGCGGAAGCGACAAAGGTAAACAGGCAAAGGGCTGTTCTGGTCCTCGAGGATGGCTGCCGGGTCTGAGAAGGGGGGCGCGAATGCACGATGACCGTGAGAGTGAGCGCAGATCCTTCTTGGCCCTCCCATCAGAGTGTTGCCCTGAAAGGTTGGCGGAGAAACCCCGCCAAGCACGCTTCCACCAGGCCTCGGTTTCCCGAATGTGCTCCATCAGAGCCCGCCTGTCCCCAGAAGCGGCTCTCGGGCCCTTCCCGTCTCCCAGCCCACCAGCCGACGGCGAAAGGGCTCCCGCCCAGAACGGCCTTTCTGTCCAGAGACAGGTCCGCGGCCTGGGACCCGCTCCCCTGCTGAGGAAAGGAGAGTCTCGGTGGGGCTGCCACCTTCCCAAAGAGAACGCGATGGCCAGAAGAGCTGCTGCGGGGTGGGTGGAGTGGCCTGGAGTTTGGGGAAAGGCCCTGCCGCCCTCCCCCATGCAGCTCCAGCCTTTTTGAAAACGTAACTGCCGGGGACAGCGTCCCGTGCCAAACGGCTCCGCACAGCGTCTTTCAGCATCCGCCTGCCTGCCCCAACCTGCGGCCCTCCGGGCCCACTGGGATTGCTGGCATTGGGGTCCCATCTGCACAGCCCGGCCTCACGCTTCCCACCTTCCTGGTTCCAGGCCCAAGGGGAGCTGAGGAAGGAGGCGGAGAGGCGCTCCCAGCAGGTGCAAGAGCTGGGCCGCCGAGAGCGTCTCCTGCGCTCCGAGATGGAGCAGACGGCCGCTCAGGTACTCTGGGGCTGCCTGGAGAGCCTTGTGGACTGGCTCACCTGCCCACCCCCATGGGGGTGTTCCCCAGGGCATAAGGAGCCCCTTGCCCGCCCACCTGGCCGGGGGGGCAGGTGGCACTCAGAAGAAGCCCTAGCCCCTGCCCCCTCCCTGGGTTCTGCCTGGGTCTGTGTGATGCGTCCGACTCTAAGCCGACCCGATGCAGGGGAGGGTGCGTCTCCAGCCAGGCTGATTCTGCCAGTGGGGGGCAGGGGGCACTTCATTCTGCCCTCTAACTTTTCTGCTCTCAGGCGCAGCGGTTCCGGAACCAGGTCTCAAAAGCCCTTTTCCCTGAACTTCCTGAGGAACCGCTAGCTGATCAGCAGGTAATAGCCTCGCCTTTTAGGCTGGGGTGTCCCCATTTGCGCCAAGTCCCTCTCCGGCCACATGCAGGCGGCAGGGCCAGGGAGGCTGACGGCCTGGCACCCTGCTTTGGGCCTAAACCTTCAGACCTTTTTTCCCATCGAGGATGGGGCTGCACTCAAAAGACAGGCAGGCAGACCATGGGTTGCCATGGGAAGCTGCTGCCAGGAAGGAAAACCTAAATCCTGCTGATACGCAAGATCGGGGCCGTCTCTTTGGTCTTTCTGTAACCCTCTCTCCCCCCACCCCCACCAGATTGTCGAGGAAATAGATCGACTGCAGGCAGCCAAGGAGGAATCCGATCAGAAGGAGGAGGCACTGAGGAAGGAAGGGCAGATCCAGGCCTTGGAAATGGAGAAGCTCTCTTCCGACCTTGCCCTGCTGAAGAAGTCCCTCGATGGAGCTCAGGTATCCTCTTCCCCCAGGGTCTTCAGAGACCGGCCCTTTGTGGGGATTTCCATTGGCAAGAACTCTCGGCTGGGCTGCGGGCTGGCGCTCCCCTTTCTGCTCTTCGCAGCAGGCAGGACTTTAGCCTCCTCCCCCGGGGCAGAGGCGGCACCTGCTTGCTGCACCATGGTGCTTGTCCCTGGAGGGGCAACATGGATGGAGGGGGTTCCTCTCCCCAGAATTCCTCACAAAGCACGGAGATAACAAGAGCTGTCACGAGGCGCAGGCATTCACACCACAACCATTCAGAGAGCCCCCCCCCCCCAATTCTTGGCCAGGGTGTCTTGAAGGGTTCTTACTGCAGCCACCACTTGAAGGAGGAGATCGGCCGCCTCCAGCGCCTGGCCCCCTCGGCCCCCCAGGCTTCAGAAATCCAAGCCTCCTTGACCCGGATCCTCCACCACGTGCTGAGCTGGGTGGAAGCGATGGAGTCTCTGCTCCGAGACGTGGGCGCCGACACCTCAGCTGGTGAAACAGGTTCTTATCGCCACCTTTCTGGCCGAGCCGTCGCTGCCCTGCCAATGAACTGGGCCGCGTGGCCCGGAAGGCTGAGATCCAGGCTGTGGAAAGCAAGCCGTGGCCCGCGGGGCCAGCGTCCTCCAGGACTGGGCAGGGAGGAGTCCCCTGGTGGGTGGCACAGGGCCAAGCGGCAGCCGGCTGTGGCAGAGCTGGGCATCCAAGCGGCAGCGGGCAGACTGCCCCGCACACCAGAAGGGGTGGGCAGCGCTTTTGGCCGCGTTTTGGCCGGAGTGGTGGTATGCCTGGGTGCCCGTTTTGCCACTTGAAGTCTTCTCAGTTCTTCCAACCCCTAAAAGCCCAGGAAGAATACATAGGTGGGTGGCACGTCCCTACCCTGGGCAGGGGCCAGGCGAGCTGAATTGCAGAGCGTCTTCCGTCACTGACGTTCATCCCGAATGTGGCTTCGTGTGTTGGCGTGTGGACCTAAGAGGAACGCCTTGGACATTATCCGGAATTAAACTCTACCTAAGGCGGCGGCCTCTTCCAGGCTGGGTGTTCTCCGGACAGAGACTCCCAGAATTCTTGGCAGTGGCCGTGCTTGGCCCAGAGTTCTGGGAACTGAGGTCCGCACAGCCCCAGCGTTTCCAGTCTCAGGGAGACTGCTCCAGGGAGCGGGCGGCATTCGCGGGCCCTCCTGGCTGCCAAGCCTCACCCCTGCTCCCCTCCTCTCTGCCAGGGATGGCCGCCTACGTGAAGAGGCTGCTGGACCAACACCGCAGCGTTACGGGGCAGGTCCAGGCCTTGCAGGTAAAAGGTGCTCCTTCGGAGTAGGGCTCCCGTCGTCCGGCCAATCCTTCCCCCCCGGCCAGTCTGAGAGTGCAGCTTTTTCACTCTAGAATCAGCTACGGGTGGCGGAGGAGTCTCGGCATTCGACCCTGCAGGAAAAGCAGCAGCTGGAGGAGGAGATCCAGGCCAAAGAAAGGAAGATTCACGAGGAAGGGAAGCAACAGAAGGAGGTGGGTTGGAGGGGCCACGCTGAAGGCCCTGATTCTGTGCCAAGCCAGAAGCGGGGAGCCTTACCCCGTGGGCAGCTCTGGCAGCTTCCGGGTCTCCATCCGTCGCTTGAGGGACGGTCACAGGAGAGGGTCCCCTTTCCCCCAGGTTCTGGCGATGATGGCCGCCCTGGAAGAGGCCAAGCTACGAGGAGCCCTGGAGGAAGAGAGGAAGAGGGTCCAGGAGTTGGAGGCTCAAGTGAAGGAACTCTCCGAGGTGGGTAGAGGCGTGGCCTCTTCACGCCCTTCCGTCGCCAGCCAAAGACCATGCGCAGGCGAGGAAGCAGGGACAGGTGCCCCGGCGGTGGGGGAGGCGGCCTCTGATCCCGGCCTCCTCTGTGCCCTGGGCAGCCCAAAGCAGCAAGGCTGCTGACAAGCCACGTTGGCAGCCGCCTCGGTCCGGCTCATCGGCAAGAGAGGCCCCGTCGGGTTCCTGGCTGGTTCGGCCGGCCAGCGGCTGTCGAGTCCGTGTGCCTGGTGACCAAGGGCCAAAATTAACCCACACCGCTGGGTGTCTGCACAATTACACTGCTTAAGGCAGCCCATCGGGCATCGGAAAGAACGTCGCTTTGTGTTCCCTTACGTGTTGCAGACGTTGTGGGTGGAAATAGACCGGCAGCAGCGTGCAGATCGCCCTCGGTAGCAGGCGGGTGCCTTCAGGGGGCCCCGCGGCATCTTGGGCTCCAGCGTGAAAGCGTAACGTCAGGCAGCCGTGGACAACGGGCGCGGTGCAGGAGGGGAGACGCACTACGTTTCACTGTTGTTGTAGTCCGCCAGCACCTTCAGCTGGGCCTCTCTAATCCGCACCCTTCAGCGCTCGATGCCTTGCGGCTGTTTTTTAAAACTCTGGCCAGCCACCAAAGACCTGCCCGCCACAGAGGGAAGCGTGGCCCGCTCTGCTCACCTCATTCCCCCCCCCCCCGCCTTGTAGGTGATTGAGCAAGGAGCCAACCTGGAGGGGGCTTTACACGCCGAGCTCAACAGGAGTCTGGAGGCTCTGAAAGCAGCCAAGAGCAGAACGGTAATTGGGGAGGGGGGAGGCCTCCTCTCCGCTCGGCGGCCAGAAGCCCCCGGCTCAGCCTGGCCCCTGGCAGGACCCCGGGCTTTTCCCGTGGTGCTTTGGCGGGAGGGTGGCGCAGCCCACAGGAGGCTGACCACAGCGCCCCTCCGCTTCTCCCTCTGCCAGGCGGTGGCTGAAGAGAAGCTGGCAGTCTTGGAGGGGCAGCTGAGGAGCCTGGGAAGGGAGGCCGAGGCGCTGAAGCAGAAGCACCGGGAGGAGGTCTCAGAGTACCAGGAGCAGGTCAAGCAGCACGCCCGGACCATCGTGGACCTGGAGGAGAGGCTCACGGCAGCGGCTGCCCAGCAGGGGAAGGGGGACGGCGTGTCCGAGCAGCTAGGTCAGTGCCCCTTCCCTGGCCAGTGATGGGCATCTTAAAAGGTTCACCCAGCTGGCTCTGACAGTCCATGGGCTTGGTGGGTGGGGCTATGCAAATGAGCCAGCCCTTGGATCTCTTAGGTGGGAGGAGCCAGTCGTAGCTGCTTCCGAGGAATGGGGGGGCTGCAGACCTTTCTTCGCAGGCTGGCAGCAGATGCCACTCTGGCTGCAGGGGGTTTATCCGTCCTGGCCACGTTTGCTCCGTGGAAGGGAGAGGCAGGGAACAGCCCTCTCTCCACTGCAGCGGGTCAGAGTCACCTAGCTGAACAAAGAAGCATCCAGGGAATTTGGAAACAATCCTAAAAAGTTGTTCCATGAACTCAAGAACGTTTGGGGAGGGGCATCTTTTGCTAATCCTCACCTTCCGCGGAGCTGACAGAGCCAAGCAGTGGTTTCAGTGAATTCCCTTTCCAGTACCCGATCTCAGTACCCTTTCCAGAGCTTCGAGCTCATCCTGATGGAAAGATCAAAGTGACTTTCTCAGAAACGGATGTTTTCTCTACCCCAGGTTGTTTTCCACATCCCTCTGCAATTTCTTTTTCCTTCCAGAAGCAAAGGAGGATGCTTGCAAGCCGTTACCTGCCTCCCAAGAGCTGTTACAGTTTCACACTTTCCTGAAGTGAGTGGAATATCTTGCTAGTCGCATAGCAAAACCGGGAGCCAGAAGTGTAAGAAATGGGAAAGATGTGCTTGGGGAGAATTTCAGTGAGGGGGGCGATCCAGACTCCCATGCGTGGGCAGCTGAAGTTGGGAATAGACCGAGAAGCCCTTCCCGGCACATTTCTGTAATGCCGATCTGCCTCGGTCTTCACCCAGATTGGCAGGAGATTATGCTTTCTTCCTGGGATGGTGACATTTCCATGAATCAAACCCTGTCACTGAAATTGGATTCTGCTGTTCTCTTAAAGTCATTTTTTGTTCCCATCCACTTTAGGGAAGAACTTGTGGCCGCAAAGCAGGAGATCCAGGCCAACCAGGCTGTCATTTCAGAGTTAAAGAAGGAACTTTCCAAGGCGAGAGCCACGATGTCCGACGTGATCGGTTTGTGAAACGTGTGTCTCCTGGACACACGTTTTTAACGTCTTCCACCCAGACAGCCCGGTAGCTGCCTTTTTTGCACGCGCCCAACCGGAAATCAGGATTCGGAGGAGCCCAGTTAGAAAACCAGGGCGTAACGGGTGCCGATAAAATTTGGTCAACCGCAGCCCCCAGAGGCCACCCCGAACTGCAGCCCAGCAGCACAGCATAGCTCACAGGTGTGTCCCTTTGGATGTGTGGGGTGAAGCTCTGAGGACTAATGAAGCCCCCAAATTTCCTCTCGGCAGGAGAACTCAGCGAGAAGCAGAAAGCAGAGCTGGAGGAAAAGCGAAGCCTCGCGCAGAGCCAGGCCCGAGAACTCGGCCACCTCCAGGAGAAGCTGTCGGAGACGTCCACGCTGCTGGGCCAGAAGGAGACAAGCCTCCAAGCCGCCACCGAGGAGCTCAGGTGAGGCGGCCTCCCCAAGATCATATCCCCCGATGCTTGGGGGGCTGCAAACTGTTCACTTCTGTGCTGAAACAAGCCTCCAGACGCACGTGTTAAATCTCCAGAATGCTTACTCCATCTGATTCAAATGGAAACGCAAAATTAGACCAAAAACGTCACCTCACTTCCTCAGGCGGCCCCGTTGCAGCCCCAGTGGAATCTGGGGGGAAAAAAATCACTGAGGGACCCACGGTCCTTGGAGCAAAAAAGGGTTTCCCCGTTATGGGATGGCAAGGGTGTCTCCCACTGCTCCTGTGGAGTCCCTGGAGTTAGTTTACAGGGCTGCCTGCTAAGAAAATGCTTGCAAACACCGCTTTTTGGAAGAGGGAGGAGCCGGCATGCCTGGGGCATCTCCCCACCGAAGGACTTGATTTTCTGTCCGTTGATGTGAACGATCCCCAGAGGGGGACGGGGCTCCGGCTGCAGTTCCTTCAGTGGAATTGCCAAGCCAGGAGAACGGCTCCAAACTGCACGAATAGGCCTCGTAGGGGGAGGTTCCTTTGGCCCCAGGTCACTGGTCGATGCCGGGTTTGTCGGTCAGGTTCCCACAGTACGCTTAACCAGCTTGGTCAAAGCTCACGCCTCTCCTTCCACGCAGCATGAGCCAATGAGGTTGATGGGGCAGGGTCAGCAAAGGTCTTGAGGCGTGGCGTGTGAGAGGGCACAGCCCACGCCTCGGCCTCCTGCATCCATTGTTCCCCGCCTTCCGCTACGCGTTCTCGTGTCCGGTGCAGGAAGGCCAGAGAGAAGATGAAAGAGCTGCTGAGGGAGGCAGAGGAGAAGGCCTCAGAGCTGGCGGCGGTCGTGCAGCACAAGGGCGTTCAGACGAGGGCCCCCCCACAGGACGACGCCCCACCTGCTGCAAAGGCAAGTGGGACGCCGAAGGGAGCACCCAGGACCCGGGGAGGGCGTCTGGCTCACCGGGCGCTGGTGACCACAACTACTGGATGTCCCTGGCCGCAGGAGCCATGATGACCAGCAAATGATTTTGTCACACACAGCGTTTTGTACCTGCTAATTGTTGCTATCGTTGCTGGTGAGGGATTGGGATGCTCCTGGCCCTTCTGGCCTTCGCTCCTTCTGGCCTTTGCCCTTGCTCCTGGCCCTTCTGGCCTTTGAGAGAGTGGTTCCCCCTGGCCAGGAGCGACGGGATCTTCCGTGGAAATGTGGCTGGGCCAGTGATTTTGAAAAGAAAATGTCCCAGCTGTTTGGAGCTACAGCGCCTGTGCTTCTGTGCTGCCGGCTTTGCTGGTTGAAGCCAAGTGCGGTTTGAAGTGCATGAAGCACTCATCCCCAGCAAGGACCTTGGTTAACCTCTGGGGATGCAGGAGACAGAACCCTGTGAAATTTGGGAAAGGAAGAGACAGGAACGGAGCACAGCAGATGTTGGCCCAACGGTGGGCTGACGGAGCTGCTTCCCTGCCGAAAAGGGTGGGTGCCCCTCGGCCCAAAACGCAGGCTGCCCGCTTGCCCGAGGAAGATCCCTCGGTGCTTCCTGGCTCACGAGCAGCAGTGCGTGCTGAGCGTCTGGCGTCGCTTCGCTTGCAGGATCCACCCCTCTTGTGCCTGGCTGACCTGGGAGCGCGATGCAAAGGCTCGCGCCACGACGAGACCATCCGCCGCCAGAAAGAGACCCTGGCCGAGCTGAGAAAGAGGATCAGGAAGCTGGAAAAGGGGCTTCCTCCGGGTGAGTTGGGGCTCGATGCAGACGGGTGCGGGTGAGTGATTGCGTGCTCCCCTTTTCTGAGATAAGGCCGAGGGCAGGAAGAGAGATGCTCTCTTGGGTGGGGTGCCCAGGACCGCACAGTAAGGAACAAACGGAGGAGAAAAAGCGTTGAACGGAACCACGTTTAGGTTTAAAATAAGTGATCGGTGACTTTTCCTCTTTGGTCCCGTTAACGGTTGCAGTTTGGAGCCTGCTTTTAGGGGGACCCCGGGCAAAACCGTGACCCCGGGGTCTGTCTCCTGCCGGTGGAGCGCTTCCCCGCCAGCTGGAAGGCGCAGGCACCATCAGGGCCGTGCTTCCTCCGGCACCCGCTGTGCCTCCCCTCTGTGGGAGGAGTCCCGAGTGGGGCCGGTGCTCCTCCTCAGGCAGGAGGGGAGGACGGCTGGGTTGCCAAACCAAGGGTTTCCCGGGATGCCGAGAGAACGAGAAACGGTGCAGCGGCTCTCTGTGGCGGCTTGGCCTCTGGCGCCCGAGGTCCGGTTTGTGCTTCCTGGGATTCTCCTGGTCTGATCAGATCCACCCTTCTCAAAAGTTAAGAACTCAGGAGCCCAGCAAAAGTGGGCTCGGGCCCTGAAGCACCGTTCCACTTAGACGCGGAGACCCCCGAGTGGCAGGTGGGGCCGCCTGAGGCGGGCGTTGCGTTGAACCGTGCCACATCTCCCCTTCCTTTAGACTCTGACGCGAAAAACTCAGAGCCGCTTCTCGTCCTCAGAAAATTGCCAGCGGAGAGGGGCGAGCTGACAAGGGAGAAGGACCAGGCCGTGGCGCCGATGGTCGCAAGGGATGCCCGTGAGGTAAGCCGGACCCCCTGGGGCGTCCTGACGATCTGCTCCTTGAGGAAGCTGGCAGGGTAGAGTTTTTAGAAAAGGGCCCCGTCTTCGAGCCGCGGCTCCAGACGCTTGTGGCGCAGGGCAGGTGCTTCAGACGCTCTCGCTGTGCTTCCTTTCCTCGGAGCCTCCCCGCGGTGTCTCCGTCCTCGAGCCCAACGTGACTGTGGAGAGGACCGCAAAGCTGGAGATGGCTGATGCGCTGGACCTCAGCGAGAACCTGGTAGGGGAACGATGGGGGGCTGGCTTGGACGCAGGAGGGAAGGCTCGGTCGGGCCCGAGGACGGGCAGTGGAAGCGTCCCCCTCGAATGTACCCAGCACCCACCGGCGTGGCCCTTCCCGATAGCCACAGGCGCCAGGCTTAGCTTTGTGGGTTTGGCAGGCGTTTAAAATCAAAGCCTGCGGCCGAGGGCCCGGCACAACCTCTGACTCAACTGCCCCCCGCCCTTCCCACCCCAGTACTTCGGCTTTGTCCGGGGCCTCTCCAGCCTGATGGGCCTGGAGGAGCTGATGGGCTCGCGGACCCTCAAGCACCTGCCCCAGGCTGAGCGGGAGAAGGTGAGCCTGCTGCGGCAGAAAGACCTGGAGCTGCTGCTGGACAGGATTGGCAAGCTGAAGAGCCGCCTGGAGAGGAAGGAGTCCCTGCTGAAGGAGTACGAGGGGGACATCGGGCATTTCAGGTACAATGAGCTGTATGGCCCCTGGGGGCCGGAGGGGGCAGTCAGGGCGGAGGGAGCTGGGCACGAGAGGAAGGGCCCAGAGTCTGAAACGAGGCGGCCGCTTTGGGCAAAACGACCAGGGTGATCCCGAGGAGACAGAACTTCTGAGAAGGGGGTACAAAGTACAGTGCTGACGAGTAAGGCAGAGAAGTCCTCAGAATGCAGGATTTATGTACAAGCTTTGCTGTTTAGAATTAACTGCAAAACAGGCTCTGCTTGGTAGGCAAAATTACACAGTTTTCAACGGATGCCACTTTCCTTGGGTTTCTGGGCACCGTGCAGGAGTTCTGCCCAATAAAGGACCACCCCCTTCCCTTTGACCTTTAGGCTGCGTGGTCCTCATCAGGTGCCTTAGGACCGAGAGGGGCCAGGTAGGCGGGGGGAGGCAGGGCCTTCTCAGCAGTGGCTCCTCCTCTGCACAGCTCCCTCCCAGCTGCTTTGGATGGGCTCCCCAACCCCTTCCACGCTTCTGGGCTGTGAGGATCACACCTGACGCTTTTCTCGCTCTGCAGCGGTTGCAGCTTTTCTTTCCTCGGTCTCATTCTATGTCTGACATAGCCACACGTGCCAGACTGGCAGTGGGGGCAGTGAATGGCTGGGCAGGCTCCCTTTTGGGCCAGGACAGGGCGCTGAGCCTGCTCCCCTTCCAAGCTTCCAGTGGGGGCATTTCCCCTCTCACTTGGCTCACTCTGGGCAGGAGAGGAAGGGGTCTGGGGTTTCAGGGGGCCCTGGACACCCTGGGGATGAAAACCCTCAGCCGCACTGCTTGATGGGCGGGCTGGTCCTTTCCTTGGGAGCCAAGTGTGGGCAGCTGATAGACGGCGGCAGCGGTGGGGGTGTTTCCAGGCCCTTTTGGGCCACCGCAGAGTTTCCGGGGAAGAGCTCCAAGTCCCCCTCATCCCACGCAGGAGCAACAGGCAGGCCCTGCAGGCCTGCCAGTCCAGGATGGCCCGGTTGGCAGACCAGGTCTACCGAGAGGTAGAAGAAAAGGCCCTGCTGAAGGAGGCTCTGGAGAGGATGCGGCTGCAGCTGAACCAGGAGAAGAGGCTGAACCAGGCCCTGAAGAAGCCGAAGGTAGGAGCCGCCTGGAACCAGCCAAGGCAATAACAAACCAGGTGTCCCACTCAGACTGCTGCGTTCAGCTGGGTTGTGCCGCGTCGTGCAAGCCTCTCCCTCCTCCCTGGGAAGGGAAGGGGCTGTGTGGGGGGTTCACGTGGGCCTCGCCACCTCCAAACTCGAAGGGCCACAGCCATTCCAGGATGAGGAACGCTGGGCTTTGATAGTACTGTGGGGAAGCCAGGTCGGGGCGGACAGGTGTAAGAGTTGACATCGTCAGTGCCAAAAGCAGGAAGTTTTGGGTTCCATGATGGACCTCCCAACACTGTGCGGTCGGACTCCTCTGGGTGTTAAATTCCCAGGTTTGGCCTCGGCTCCTCCTGGCCCAGAAGCCACCTCCTGACTCCCAGGCTCGGTCTGCGCAGCCTCCGGGGCACATCTCAGCCAGGCACAGCTCTGGGCACCCCCAGTGCCTGCGGCTAGGGACACACAGCACCCAGAGCCCGGCCAGGGAGCCCACGCGCAGGCCCACGGCCACGGCTTCACAGGGGGCTCAGCTGGCTGAGCCAGCCACTCCGTCCCCCTCTTGTGGCCCATCCTGACCCTCTGGGTGAAGCAGCCGCTGGATTCCAAGCCACAGTCCACAGATCACACTAATTTTGGCAGAAGAAGCAGGTTTTCATACATCTTTATTTCTGGCCATTTTGTTTTTCACTTTTGGAGTGAGTGGAGTGTTTCCTCGTTCCTCCTCCCATCTTCTCCCCTGTTCCTTTTAGACCAGGAGTTGATTCGGGCACTTCCTTTGCATTTGAGCAATTTCCTTTCCTTTCTTGCTTGCCTTCCGCTGCCCTGTGGTGGCAGAGGGAGCTGCACATCCTGTCCTGCCAACCCTCTGTGGCCGGCCCCCCCGGCCTGGGCAGGCCACCATGCCCCCAGATGCTGCTGGAGTGGCCAACGGAGCAGCCGCACCTGCCCAACACACGGCCTGCACCGGCACACTCCCTGTCAGCTTGCTCAGCAGAGGGCTTCCCCTGCCACAAGCGTGGCCAAGACGTGGGCGAGGGCAGAGCTGCCCTGGCGCTTTTCCTGTGACTTTTGGGGGTCTCTGGGGCCACAGACACCCTGACCCACGTGCTCTGGGAGAGACACCCCAGCAGGCCCACCTTTCCATGTAGAATCAGAGGGAAAAGGTGGGAGACTCCACCATGTTATCCCAGCTGTTCTCCAGACCTCAAAGCTAAGAAGGGAGGAAGGTGGCTGGAGCAGAGCAGCCTTTTCTTCTGAAGGCGGCGGGTGACGGGAGGTGGGAAGGAGGGCAGAAAGGGCATCCTTGGTTGGGTCTGCTGGGTGCATCTTTTTCTCTACATTCACGGTCTGACGCGGCCCTCCCCGGTCCGGTGACTTCTGGCTCAGGCCTGGGAAGGGGTGGAAAGCTAAGGGTCGGGGCCGCCTAGCGCTTGAAGCCAGAGGCACAGGACAGCCGCCCAGACACCCAGGACGTGGCAGTCAGAGCGGGGGAGACTTTCCCAGGTAGCAACAGGCTACCTGCATGGAGGATTCTCCCCGTAGCAGCCTTTGGAGGCAGCGGGGCTGAAAGAGGGACCGGCCCCAAGTCCCCCGTTGTCAGAGGCTTGTCCCAGAAACCCTGAATTGTTTCTGGTTCTTCTCCTCTGTCATGAATTGTACAGGAGGGAGGGAAGGAAATGATTGCTGCTGGGAACAACCGACACGGCCGAGATGGGACTCGGTTGTTTCGGCTATTGCTCTAACTGAAAACTGGCACCAGCCTCAGGAATGCAGCCGGGAATGTAGTTGTAACTGAAAGCAGCTGTCAGTCTCCAATTTTAAACAGAAGGCGGGAAATGGGATAAGCTAAAGTGGGGGGATCCAGGGAATTTGATTCACGTGAATCTTCGAATGGACAGGGACCGGATATTAATAAATCCTTTCCTGAGACCTGAATGGCTTGCAGTGAGATTTCTTGCTACTGAGATACCTGACCCCATGATCCTCACACCTGTGGAGTCTTGGAGGTGGACCTCCCCAGTCCCGGGAGAGGAAGGGGGAAGAGAGGCCCCGCTTCTCTCCAGCTCTGCATCAGGATGGTGGGGGGTGGACCTTTGCTGTCGCCCCATTCGAAATGCAGGCGTGCTCAGGGTTTCCCGCAAGTCCTTACGCACCTCCCCTCCCCGCCTTTTGTAGACGCCAACCCTGAAGAAGCCGCCCTCCGAAAGTCTGAAGGCCGCCGAGGGGCCGAGGGAAGCCCGCAGACCCCAAGTGCATTGCAGCGGCTGGGCCTAGGCTGTCCCCTTTCCGGAGAGCAGCGGGTCCTGCCGCTGTAACTAGGAGAAATGGTGCAAAAATGATGGGTTCCCTAAATCCACAGGCACCTCGTGGTACAGCCGGCCTCTTCTGGAATGAGTCGTGCCTCAATCGTTAGAGAAGCACCAAGGACACAGTGTAAATTGTGTATAAATGCTCTGCAGTCCTGCCACCAGTGTCAGCTGATGTCTTTGGGAAGGAGGGGTGGGCTTTGGCTGGGTCAAGGCTCATCGTCAGGGCCTGCGCTTATTGGGGGGGTGGCTGGGGGGGACACGAATTCATAATGAGCGAGTGGGATTTTCAGGGTGTTTTATGGGTACTTTGGGGGTGGGGGCAGCATCATATTTTGAGCTGGGTGCAGGTGCCAGCCATTTCCATGTGGTTTTCTGGATCACAGTACGGACATTGTTCGCCAGTGTCTTTTCCCAGGATGTTTTTTTGACTTCCAGGTCTAGCCAACACCCACCTACTAAGTTTGGCCCTGCTTGGCCATTCGCGAGAAGCCAAGGCATGCTAGACCCTCACTGGGCTCGGGGTGGGGGTCGGGGTCTTTGTTTTTAAAGTGGGATTAAAATCAAAGCAACTGGAAGCTGAAATCTGGGAACAGCAGGAACTCCAGGATGGCTGAGCCAGTTCAGATGACGATTCCCAAGCAAACCCTGTTCCAAGCCCAGCGGACACGAGGCTGATCGCAGAAGGGGATCCGGCCAGGATGGTGCCCACCTGCCAAGGAGAGGGCATTGCAGGTTGGTGGGCAGCCTGGACAGGTGGGTCAGGGAGGCTTAGCCTGCTGCAGCCCAGCATCCCCGAGAAGGCCTGTCCGTCATTCCAACCCCCTCCTCCTCTCACAAGCTGTTAGCCCCCTGCACCTGTGTTTCCCTCTGAAACCGCGTGAGATTGGAGAGGAGGTGACCACCCAGGCCTTGGCACCTCCTTGCTGCTGCTGCTGCTGCCGCCGCCACGCTTTCTAGCCCAAGGTAAACCCAGTCCTTGCAAAAATACCAGCCAGCAGGTTCTCCGGCGTCTCTGTCCTCACTGTGGCTGGCTGGCTGGCCAACCATTGGAGGCAGAGAAGCGGGTAGGAAACATCCAAGGGGACATCTGTGACCTTGCCAGGGGGATGGATCTTTCCGGAGGCTTCGCCCAGAGTGCGGCACCCTTCCCAGAAAGTGGGCTTTTGGCTGGCAGCACTGCTCCGCGTCTTCCACGGAAGGACACTGGACGAGTAAAACAGCATCCCTTTTGGGTGGCCAAATTCATCTGAGCCCAGACAGGTCATGCCCTTGGAAGGGGAAGCTTCCCAACGCCCATGAGAAACGCCATGGCGCGGGCCTTTGGGACCAAATCTTTTTAGGAACTCAGGCCATCGCAGTTCCCACAAATACACCCCTTCATCGGCCTTTGTAAGGGTTTGGTACAGGTGAAAGTAGGCCTGTTGATGCAACTCGGTGGGAATTAAACTTCCCGTTTCCACAGCATTCACCTTAAGAAATCTCAGTATTGTTTCCATCGCTTTCTCCCCCCCCCCCTTCGGCCGGCTAGATTCTTTTCCCTTTAAGAACGTTTTCTCACAGCTGAAAAAGGATGTCAAGGTTAGAGGCTAAAACAGCTGCTCTTGGCCCACGTTTACTGGGGCTTTCAATCCAGTGTGCGGTGAGCAGCTAACAAAGGTAAGAGAAATGTTATCTTTTAAATGCATCTTATTTTTCAAGTTTCAGTCTTTGTAAACAAATATGCTTAGGATAAACAGCGAAAACATTAACAAACACTGAAATAGGAAATGGCCCAGGGGGAGAAGTCAACATGGATTTATTTTGAACCAGGGTCAGATTTTCCTATTAACCCTTTTTCTTACCAAGGGGGTATTTTTTCACTGCTATCAACTTGTTTTATATGAGCTCCAAACTATCAGGCTGAGTTTTAGCTTTTTGAGAAACGATAAGCATCTTTTATCCTGTACTTTTGGTAGTTGTATAGTAAACAACTATCTTACTGTCTGCTTGAACAGGTTCATAGGTATTGCACGCACACCGTTTCCATAAATTTGCTGCGGTGTCCTTGATAAAGGCTTTTATCCGGAACAGGACAGGCTTCCCTATACTGTAATAAAGCATTTTCACTGGTGTTTGGGATATTTTCCTTTCCCCATTTTTTTTTTCCTTGGGCCTGCTTTGCCTTGATGTTTTCAAGAGGACAGCGTTTCTGGTCTCAGGCATGCAAACAGGGGTCCTGATACATCTCAGGGTTGAACTATGAAGTCCTCGGTGCTCTCTGAGCCTTGTTGTTGCCTTGCAGACGATTCATTGCCAGACTGGGCAACAGTGCGAAGAGGAGAGGGCCTTGCTCTCTGTCTCTATACTGTCCAGCTTATGTTGGTGGGGGGGGTGTTCCTTGACTGGGCAGCTGTTTGCTGCTTGGTTGATTGCCTGAGTTGATAGTTCCTTGATTAGGGTGTATCGTGCTGTTTGATGGTTCATGTGGTGTTAATCCTGGTGTTGATCTTTGCATATCTGGGTGTTGCTTGCTGGCCAGGAGGTGTCCTGGTCTTTTGGTTTTTCTATTTATTGTCTCTTCTGAATGGTGTGTAAATGTGGTTTACCTCTGTGTGTTTATTGATGGCTGCTTTGTCTGAGTGCCAGGCTTCCAGGAATTCTCTGGCGTTTTTGGATTTAGCTCGGTCTAGGATGCTCACAGTTCCCCAGCTGAAAGTGTGGTTGAGTCTGTCCATGTGTGATGAGATTAGGGAGTTCTCATCGTGTCTTCTGGCTGCTCGTTGGTGTTTGTGGATGCGCTCTGCTGGTCTTCTGCCTGCCTGTCCTACGCGGTGGCTGCTACAGTCCTTGCACTGTATGTTGTAAATAACTCCTGTTTTTTCTTCTTGGGATACTGGGTCTCTGGGGTTACTTAAGATGTTTTGAAGAGTTTTGGTTGGTTTATATGCTACAGGGCTGCCATGCGGTTGCAACAGTAGTTCCTGAGATGTTTCTGATGCATGGCGGTGTTACCCTTTTCCTAGCTTCTGTTGGTTGGGTTGTAGTGGGTTGGGTGGTGAGGCACTTTTTGATAAAGTTGGGGGGGTATCCATTTTGCTGGAAGATGCCGTACAGATGATCTTTTCCCTCTTTCTGGTGTTCTGGGTGGCTGCCGGGCGTTTGTGCTCTGAATAATGTTCTTACACAGCTCCTCTTGTAGGAGGTTGGGTTGTTGCTTTGGTAATGGAGCACTTGGTTGGTGGGGGTAGCTTTCCTGTTAAACTCTTTCAGCCTTTCCCAAGTGGGCTGGACGAAGCCCCCGTCGTTCCCAGTCTGTTTAGAGAAAGTCAGGATTGGGGTTACGTTACTGAACTGTACTTATTCTGTGAGTGTCTGCATTTGTTTAGCTTTGGGGTTGAATGAACTCCTGTTCTAGATTCACACAATCACTGGGGCTAAGAACTAGCCAAACAAGCTGGGTTTGCAGACACAAAGCAAGCTGCAAAGAGCCTAAGGAAAGTTAACTCTAATCTGGCATGTTTATTCCAAAACTTGGGGGCCACTCTGAAAAAGGCCCAGTCTTTTTTTTTGTGGCAGAGGGACTCCTGGCAAACCTGTGCGATACATTTCTCTGGCTCAGCCAGATAATAGATGTGGTTTCAAGTATTTGTCTTTTCTCTCCTTGAACCCCTCAAAAAGTATGTGAGATTGCACAAAAACAATTAAAAAAAAAACCAAGCACCCAATGAAAACCAGTGATTACTATTGCTTCTACCATTTCACACCCAACATATCAGCAAAAAGGGTTGGGGGCTTTTTTTCCATAAGACCAATTAAATCACCAGTAGAGTGTCACTGGGTGGGTAAGTTGTTAACAGCTTCAGAAGGTCCAATCTGCCGGGGCTGCCTTGCTTCGCCAGGTGCCAACATCAGATTGCCCGGCACTCAGAAATGTTGGGGCGCCGGTATCCATCATCAGCATCTTTTCTTGGTCGTTCCCGAGCTGCGTGCATCCCTGCACTTTGTTTCTGCAGCACTGGGGGGTTATCTGAGGACAGTGCGCATCCTCTCAGGCTCCTGGCGTTTTGCAGCAGCCCTGCCACGTGTGCTTGCAGGGACTGCTTGGGTCTTCCTGCCAGCAGCCTGTTCTTGTCCTCCTAGGATAATTGCACCCTCCCAAAATAGCTGTGTGCTTGCTCTCGTTGGGCAGAAATCTGGCCTTCCCAAAGACCATCTGGGCAGCCGTAAGTTTGGCCGCATGGGCTGGAGTTCAGGGAGGTGTTTTTGCTCTGCTAACTTCCTGGCAATTACGCTCTTCTTGCCTAGGACCCCCCCACCTACACACACTTTCATGGGGGCTAGCAGTTATACGCGGCTCTTTCTCCCCGACCCCACTTCTTCTTCGCCTCTTCTCAAAACGGGTGGAGGCAGTTTGGGGACTCTCCCTTCCAGTCTGGGCCAGACCAGGGAGAAGATGACTTGGGGGCAGCCGATGACTCGTTTTCTAAAATGCCACATGAAGCCGTTTCTGTGGAGCTGTCCAGATAGCTGCGGGCTCAAATGAGGGCTCTTCGAAGCACGTACCCAGCCAGGAATCTGAGATTCTCTGCCCTAAATTATGCATGTTCTTCGAAAGCTCAGAGACAGCATTTCCATCTGGCTTTGGATCTGCGTGGGCGCAAATCTAAGCTTGATGTGATTGCTGGGGAATCAAGCTTTTGTGTCTATGTGGGAAGGCCTGTTATTCAAATCCAAATGGAATGATCGCATTATTTTCTCCCTGGGAAGCCCACGAATGTCAGAATGAACACGTCTCTGCCATTCTTGTGTTGTGTGTAAAGGCAGGGATCAGCTTTGCCTTGAGTGAAACCTTGCTTTATCAGCAACTGGTTTAATTTCACATTCCAGCCCCTGGCTGCTTGTTTCAGCCCATAGATCCCCTTCTGAAGCTTACACACTAAATGCCTTTTCTCTGGATCAGTGAATCCTTCAGGTTGTTGCATGTACAACTCCTCCTGATTTTCCCATGCAAGAATGCTATTTTAATGTCTACATGTTCCACTTGCATGTTTCTGCTTGCTGCTAGACTTAAAAGAAGTTGGATTGTTGTGTGGGTCACAACAGGTGCAAAAGTTTGGTCATAGTCTTCCCCATACTTTTGTGAATAGCCCTTGGCTACCAGTCGAGCTTTGTACCTTTGGACTTCTCCCTTCTCATTCTGCTTGGCCTTAAAGACCCACTTGCAACCAATTGCCTTTTTTGCCAACAGTTAAGTTTGTGAGTGTCCAAGTGTTATTGTGTTGCAGAGCCTCAAACTCTTCTTGAGCTGCTTTCTTCCACTTACTTGCTACAGCTGGTGGAAGCTGCACTTCCTTCCATGATGCAGGCTCTTTCAGCAATGCCACTCCTGCGACGTAGGGCAGCACTTGGCTGGAACTCCCTTGTTGGGTCGCAGTGAGCGCCTCAGGTCCGGAACAGGACTCAGGTCTGGATGACCCTGCATCTCTGCCCCTTCTGCTCCTCCAGGTTCCTCATCCTCTGACTCAGATGGAGTCTCCGTCTTGACGTCCTTTCCCTGGGCTTGCCTGCTCACTGCATCTGGGAACGCTGGGTAAGGTCCTTTGAACAAGTCTTCATCACCTCCCGCTTCTGCAGTGCTATTGGTTAGAGGACTTTTATTTGGCTCTTGTTTCATCAAAATGCACCACTCTGCAAGTGTGAATTGACCCAGTCTTAGGATCTAAGACTCTGCATCCCTTGCTTCCCGGTGGATACCCCAGTAAGATTCCTTCCTTTGCTTTGGAATCTAACCTGGTTCTTTTCTCTTTTGGAATGTGGATGTGGGCCTTGCATCCCAACACCCTCAAGGGCTTCACGCTTGGTTGCCTACCATGCCACAGTTCAAATGGTGTTTTATTTGTTGCTTTTGTTGGTAGTCTATTTTGTAGGTTAGTGGCTGCCTTTTCTCTTCCTCTGCCTTTTCTAAACCCAGCTTGTACATCTGGCAATTCTCGCTCCATGAACTGCTGAAGTCTACCTTGCAGGATCTTGAGCATTACCTTCCTGGCATGTGAAATGAGTGCCACTGTTCGATAGTTTGAACATTCTTTAGTGTTCCCCTTTTTTGGTATGGGGATATAAGTTGATTTTTTCCAACCTGATGGCCATTCTTGTGTTTTCCAAATTTGCTGGCATATAGCATGCATTACCTTGACCGCATCATTTTGCAAGATTTTGAACAGTTCAGCTGGGATGCCGTCGTCTCCTGCTGCCTTGTTATTAGCAATGCTTCTTAAGGCCCACTCAACCTCACTCTTCAGGATGTCTGGCTCTAGCTCACTGACCACTCCGTCAAAGCTGTCCCCGATATTGTTATCCTTCCTATACAGGTCTTCCGTGTATTCTTGCCACCTTTTCTTGATCTCTTCTTCTTCTGTTAGATCCTTGCCATCTTTGTTTTTGATCATGCCCATTTTTGCCTGGAATTTACCTCCGATGTTTCTAATTTTCTGGAAGAGGTCTTTTTGGATTGTATCCAAGCGCTGCTTTAGCCACTTTACTGTTAATTACGAAGGCTACTCCATTTCTTCTGTGGTCCTCTTGTCCACAGTAGTAGATCTGGTGGTCATTTGATGTGAAGTGGCCCATTCCAGTCCATTTCATTTCACTGACGCCCAAAATGTCTATCTTTAATCTTGACATCTCACCAATAGCCACATCCAATTTGCCCTGGCTCATAGATCTTACATTCCAGGTTCCAATGGTGTGTTGATCCTTAGAACATCGAATTCGCTGTTCACCACCAGCACCGTCGGCCGCTAGCCATCCTTTCGGCTTTGAGCTAGCTGCGTCATCACGTCTGGGGCTAGTTGAGCTCATCCTCTGTTCCTCCCCAGTAGCATTTTGACCATCTTCCGACCTGGGGGTCTCATCTTCCGATGGTATACCGACATATCTCTGGTTGTGCTGATCCATTTAGTTTTCACGGCAAGAATACTGGGGTGGGTTGCCATGACCTTCCCCAGGGATCGCATGTAGTCTGACCTCTCTGTCATGACCTTCCCGTCTTGGGTGGCCCTTCAAGGTTTAGCTCATGGCGTCATTGAGGTGCTCAAGCTCCAGCACCACGACAAGGTAACAATATCTCCATCTGGCTGCAGGTTCATGTTGGATAACTCTCTCACCAAATTGACAACTAGGGGAATCTCTAAGGAATTCATAATTAGTCCTTGGGGTTTAAAATCATTGGCTACCCAGTTTGCATAGTTTTATGAATCTAAACTAGGAGAATCTTCCTTTAAAATATTATACAGATTCAGAATCTTTGCCTGCCTCTCCACCCAAATTTTCCAGGGATAAAACTCTCCTGGTTTGTGTTTAAAAATGACCAGATTGTGAGGCAGAAGTTCACTGGCCATTTTGTCTAAGCGAAAGATTTAAAAATTACTTCAAAAAGAAAGAATGCTTCACTTTATGCTTAAGGCTTTTTCTTTTTGTGTTAAGATAACCTGCTCAGCAGCTAGACTGAGTATTCTCTCAAAAAAGACAATGCTCATGCAAAAACAGAACAAGCCCAAAAAAGAAAATTTCTCTTTCTAAGCTGCCCGGAGTCACTCACTGAGATGGGTGGCTACAGAAACCAATCAATCAAATAAATAACCCGATGAAGCCCATTAGTGGGAAAATGCCGTTCCTTGTTTCTCCTGTTCTTTCCCCGTAGTGGTGGTCGGTTCGCCCTGTAGCTGCTCAACAGCTTCCGCAACGGCAGGGGGAGTTGCATCCCGCGATGAGCCCAACGCACCTGCCAGGGAGGCATGCTGGATTTGCCGGGACTTCCAACGGCCTCCAAGGCTGGCCCGAGGGGACGGGCCGCTCGGGCGGGGGCTCTGCCGAGGCGCCCCTCCCGCGGCGCTGCGTTTCCAGGGTCCCCGCTCCAAAGGCGGCAGGGGCGCTGGACTCCAGCCCCCGTGGGGAAGGATGGTGGGGGCTGCAGTTCCCCGCGATCGGTCCCGGCCCAGACCAGACCGGGCGCGGGAGGTCCGCGCGTCTTTCCCGGGGCTGCGCTGCCGGCAAGCGGGGGTGGGGGGCTGGGCCGGACTACGACTCCCGGCAGCCCCCGGCTGGGCGGGATGATGGGAGCCGCGGCTGGGCGCCAGGTGGGCGTCCGCTCGCCTTTCCGCGGCCGGCGGGGCGGGGCGGGCAGAGGGAGGCGCGCCGGCTGCTGCTCTGCCCCCGCCGCCGCCGCCGCCGCCGCCGCCGCCGCGATGGCCACGGAGGAGCTGGCCGGCAAGCTGAGCCGCCGCCTGCGCGTGGAGGGGGGCGAGGCGGGGGCGGAGGCGGGGGCGGCGGAGGGGCCACTCTCCCCGGGCGGCGCCCGCCGCGTCTTCAGCCCCTACAGCGAGTTCCGCGAGTTCTCCCGGCGGCAGATCAAGGACATGGAGCGCCTCTTCCGCCAGTGAGTGCCGGCGGGGCCCGCGGCTCGGCGGCCGCCCGCCCGCCCGTCCTCCCTCGTGGGCGCTTTCCCCGGGGAGCGCTCGGAAGGCGCCCGGATGCTCGGAGGCGGCGAGCGGGGGCGCGGGGGGCGAGAGCGCGGGGGCCCCGGCCCTGCTGCCTCTGCGGCGGGCGGAGACGCTTTGCGGCCCGGGAACCCGAGGTTGGGGCTCCCCCCTCCACCGGCTCTCGCGGCGCCGGGGCCGGTCGGGGCCGTTTTGCCCAAGGAACGGGCGGAGGCCAGCAGGAAAGGGGCGAGCTGGGCCGCAGACTCCCGTAAGGGGAAAGGCGCCCTCTGGGCACGTGCAGAGGTCCCCGGTGCGCGGGATGATGCGGCTTGCCTGGCCGGGGTTGAGGGAAACGCGCCGGCCAAGCGGCCGGCCGGCCTCGCGCGCAAGCCGCGGTTTACCGGCCCCCGTGGCTGCGGTGTGGATGCCTTGCTCCGGATCCCGGGTGCGGGCGATGGGACTTGGAGTCCGAAGCAGTGGAAAAGCACGTTACGCCTCGGCCAGGGGTCTGTGCGAGCCAGATTCCCCCTGGAGTTTCCGTTCATTTGGGCAGCCTCAGAGGAGACGCTCCGCACGGCGGGAAATCCCTTTTTCCCAGCAGATGTAAGCGGGGCATCCTCTTTTCGATTGGGGTGCGCAAACCGGGGCGGGGGGGGGGTTGTATTTTAGCCTGCAATCTGTTTGGCAGCTTGTGTTTTTGTCCCCCCCGCCCCCTTCAGTTGCTCTGCAGCTACAAAATTCATTAGCCTCTGCTTGTGTTTATTGCACAGATAAATTAGGACCAGTTGCAGAGAGAACCTGCCAGGGCTGAAATCGATCCCTATTTGTGGAAATTTGATTCCAGGCTCAAGACTTGGGTTATTCTGTGTGTGTGTGGGTGGGCAGACTGATTTGCAAAGAAATTTACGCCAGTGGCTCTGACGCTTAAGTGGAGCCTCCCCGTTTAGGTGTTTCGGGGTAGTCTTCCTGGAGCAATCAGGAATGGTTCTTTCTGCGTTAATCTCTTTTAAGAGTGAGATGGCCTTCCTTGGCCTTATGCGAAAAGGGCTGAACTTGAACAGTTTGTGCTCCATGTCTGGCCAAATCTGTAGTTGCTGGGCTGGGGTGGGGGGCTGGGGGCTTGAAAATAGGCTGGCGTGCCTCTCAGTTGCTAGCAAAGCCAGTGCGGGTTGCAAATGCAACATTACAGTGATTAAGCCTTACATCAGCTCGTTTAGTATAAAAAGGAGGAGTAATTAGGTGTCTGGAGTGGGTGATGGGGTTTTTGACTTGTCCCGCAAATGAAATTTTGGGAGGAAGGCCTCACTCACCCCAGCCTCCCTCCCTCCCCGGACAGTGGGGGAGCATCAGCCTCTGGCTCACCAGGAAAATGGGCCAACGGTGCATTTCCCTCCCTGCCCCACCATCCACCACAGCAGTTTCAAAAGCCTTGACGTGTAATTTCAAAAAAACCCAAGCATTGGTGAAAACCGAAGACTTTCCCGAAACAAAATGAATACGTGAAACCAGGCTGTACTGTAACATTAGCAGCAGGCAAAGAGAATTGATCTTCGCTGGGTCCATCAAGGAGGAGAAAGTGGGCTCAGTGCTCCTGCACACCATGCTGCTGCTTCTTTTTTTTAATAATGATTTTATTAGAGTTTACAAACACAAAGATAGAAGTCTAACACGAACTAAGAAAATATAAAGAGTAGAAAAAGAAAAAGGGAAATGCAGAGAGATGGGAAAAAGGAAAGAAAAAGAGGATATATAAAAGATGACCCCCCCACCCCCTCCTTCCAGGCAGGTATAAACAGTTTCGGTGACTTAGCACCTTCTCTAGTAGGAAAAAAAGGGAAAAAAATTATCTCTTCTTCCCGTATCCCATCCCTTCTCAATAATTAAAGTATGAAAAATCTTCATACAGTCCTGATTAGCAAGAGTCTGTTAAGAACTTCCAGAAATAACCTGTATTTTGTAAAAGAAACCTCTCCTCCTGCAGACCGGGCTTCTGATGAAATTGCGGGCCCCTTTTGCTAGCTGTTGCTAACGTAGCGGGCTGGTTTTCTAGCTGAAATGCACATATTTAGGTGTCCCTCAGCTTTTTCCAGATCTAGAAAGCTGGGGTGTGGGGGGGGGGCTTCAGCCTTTCTCCTACAGGTTTCCAGGTCTCTGCCCCAAGGAGGCAGCAACCTGGACTTGCGAACTGCAGCTTCCCAAGTTTTGGGCTGGATTTATTCTTTCCACTTCGTTGTGGTTTGCTGGACAAGGCCCCGCTCTCTGGGCTCGCCCCACAGCCTGGGGCTGCACCCCAGATTGGGGTGGGGGGTGAAGAGCCACCCTGGGGGAGCAGGGCCTTCTTCCGATGAGGGTGTGTGTCTCCCTTGCACCTTCGCTTCCGTTTCCAAGTGCCGCTGCTCTGGAGAAAGCTCTTCCAACGTCTGAGCCAAAGCTTCAGGTTTTGCCCTACACCACAGGGCTGTGAGGGAGCCGGTTCATCCTCTCTTCCCCCTATTTGGAGGTTATTGGGGGGCGGGACCCACACCCAGCCTGGAGAGGTACGTGCAGCCAAGTTGAAACAATTTTTAAAAAGCAGAGACAATCTCCAACGCATCCAATATTACTAGATACTCCCGAGAAACCAGGAGGATGTGAGTTCTAGTCCCGCCTTAGGCACAAAAGCTCACTGGGTGACCTTGGGCCAGTCGCGCGCTCTCAGCCTCACTCACCTCATAGGGTGGTTGTTGTGGGGAAACTAGGAGGAGGAAGGAGCGTTAGGTATATTTGCCACCTTAAGTTATTTATAAAAATAATATAGAAATGAATGAATGAATGAATGAATGAGTGAGTGAAATCTTCGTGCAAAGCTACTGGGTGTTTGCAAGCTGAGGGAGCCTCTTGTGATGCCTCTGTGTGAATTGCTGAGCTGAGTGTGCCTCCTGATGCGAAGGCGGCTCACCCAGAGTTGGGGCCTGTGGCAGGAACCTGGGTGGGGGGCTCTGCCTCTGAAACCACCTCACTCGGTTGCCTCTTCTGCCCACCCCGAAAGAGGGCATTTCATCCGGCTGCCACGCTCTCGCCCTGGTGAATAAAGCCTGGCTGATGGGTTCAGCTGAGCAGCCTCGCCCTATTCCAGCTTAATGCAGCAGCAGCAGCTGAAATCACCAGCATGGGGAGGCACCCATCGTCCCTGTGCCTCTTGTGGATAGACACAGACCTCATCCTGGTGGTCTCCCGTCCAAAGACTAAACAGGTGCTGTCGAGATTGGCGGGTTATGATTGTTGGACTTGATTAGCGGTTCATGTTATTGGTGACAATTATTCCTAGATATCAGCTCAGTCAGCTGTTCCTCTTGGTTCTTCTTTACCCCACAGCTACTGGGCAGCTTTGGAGCCTCTGCTGCTTGTGCCAGGGGGCATGGAGAAGAATGGGCAGCTTGCCACAGGCCTCCTGGGCAATTCCTGTGCTTTCTGAGTTCTGGGTTTGAGGGAGGCATATGTAAGAGAATGCCTGATTTGATAGTTTTCTAGTGGCAGTGAGTTCCATAAGTTAATACTCTGTTTTCTTGCAATTAGTGGGAAAGCAGGGTGCTGCAGGAAGGGTAGGACCACTCAGTCCCTGCTTGCCAGCCTGGGAGAGGCTCTCTGGGGGGTGCATGCATGAGCATCAAGGCAGGATTCTGCACCGCCCAGCCGAAATTGCTGTGCCACCCAGGCAGGCCAGCTGGGCGCGGTGGTGGTTGGCACATCCAGAAGCAGGAAGTTTGCACAGGAGCTGGGCCGCCAAGCCCTCACCCATCGCAGTTCAGGCTTTGTGTCGGAAATGACTCAGTCCCACAACGTATTGCGGAAGGACGCCCACAAGCAGAGCTGTGGCTGGCCAGCTTTCGTGGCTTCCTGGCTGCTGAAGGGGGGGGGCTCCACTCCTAACCCCCTCCCAGATCACCCGGGGACTCCAAAGCCCCTCTTGGTTCCTTATAAGCAGCTTCCTGGTGGACCCCACGACCCTCGTCCTTGGACCGTGATTCTACCCACGCGGCCACATTGCCTCCTGAGAAAAGGAGGTCCCTGCAGTGCCATGAGATTTTAGAGAAGGCAAACCAGGAAATTGCCCCATGGAGAGCTGTTAGGTCCTATTAGCCTTTGGGTATTACTCCCCTACTTGCCTGCAGTGGCTGGGGCCCCAATCCTGCCCCCAAGTACCATTTTGTGGTTGGGAAGGTCCAGCTCCAGCTGAAATCAGCAGCTCCGAGGGAGGAAAGCCTCGGCTTTTTGCTTAATTCTGAAAAGCTTAGCAGCGTTGGGCCAAGAAGCCTGCCATCCTGTGGGAAAAACGGAGTCTTTCTCCCTTCAGAGGGTTTTTATTAAAATGCCACGTTCCTTCTGGGCAGTGCCAAAGATGTGATCTTCCCTGCCCTCCCACACAGTTCTTACAATCAAAAGTGGGAATTGCGTTGAATTACGAACGAGGGTTGAGGATGTTGAGTCGGCTCACCCGCTTCTTCCCAGGCCTGAAAGCATCGCAGCCAGCCCGGGGGTGGTGGGTGGCACGCAAGGTTTGGGGGAGCCCCATGAGCAGGGGGGGGGGTTGTCATTGTGTCCAGTTCCACCTGCAAAACGTCAGTCCCTTTGCAGACCCTGTTGTATTGGCAAGGCCTGGAGGCTTTGCACAACATCAGGAGTGATTCAAGACCACCTGCCTCGTTTTGCAGGAAAAGGAGCAACTAAACGGAAGGGGTTTGCAAGAGCTGGAGGTGGCACATCACACTTCGACAGGCCCCAGCGCAGACGTGCTTGCGAAGCAGAGGGGCAGCACAAGCGAGCATTGCTAAGCGTGCGGCTGTGACTGTTTTCCTCTGTCACTTGTCACTTTGACCGCGTGAAACAGCTTTTTTTGTAGACTTTTTGATAAGGGCTGTGGAGGGTCACGCCCTTGTAGTTCTAATAATGCTCGTCTGATTCTGTGTGAGAATGCTAGCTCAAAGCATTTTGCTTTTTCTGCCTTCCTTTCTTGATCTCCCCTTCTCTCTCAGCGTGTGGCTGTTCCCAGCCAGTCCTTTCGGCTGGCAGAGAAATCCAAACAGGAGAATTGCTTGTGGCTTCGGAAATCTAATTTATTCTGGTGGAAGCAATGCTGTGCAGGAAAAGGGCCCTTCCTGCAGTGTTGGGTGAAGGAGATTCTGTTTTGGAAATACTTCCCTGGAGAAGAAAATCTCAGCGAGGGCACAGGTTGAGCGGAGGGGGCAAAGGAGCACCTAGGAATGTCTGCCGTCTGTGTGCCAGCCTCTCTCCAGTCGGCTGCTGCCTCCCTGGTTTCCGTCTGTGTGGCGGCCAGGGATGTTTTTGAGAGATGTAAACAGGAAAAAGCCACAAGGGCCAGCAGTAATTTCTCTGTCCTCTCTACCAGGAAAGGCAGCGCCAAAATGACAGGTGAAAGAAACGCATCCAGAAATAAGGTAGAGAAAAACCACAAATATTCAGGTTTGCAAGAGACAAAAAGCAGAGAAGTTAGAAGCTAACAGGGTGGAGAGTTTTGGTGATCTGAGATCAAATAAGAGACCTCCCATGTCGGAGATGAACATCCAGCTTGGGCTTTCAATAGAAGCAGGTGATTCGTCAGGACAGGGTCAGCAACTGGCGGCCTTGGGGTAAAGCGCGGCCCTTGGTCTAGGTTGCGCGATCCTCAGCAGAGAATCAGTTCAGAGCTCTTGCAGGAGGGATCTGGGTCTCCCCAGGTGATCGGTTGGGTGAGGAAGATGCTTGGGACGTCCCCGATTTAGGGCAAAGAGGTACAAAGGATTTACAGCTTGCTAACCAAACGTTTGGTTCGGATCATCATTTCCAGGTACGACGCGGGCAAAGACGGCTTCATCGACCTCATGGAGCTGAAGCTGATGATGGAAAAACTCGGGGCTCCCCAGACGCACCTCGGCTTGAAAAACATGATCAAAGAAGTGGATGAGGATGTCGACAGCAAGCTCAGTTTTCGGGAGGTGAGACGCCACCGCTTAAAACGATCACCGGAGCAGAATCTGGCAGAAGGTTCAGCCAAGTTGAGCATCTGTCAAATTCTGTTTCCCACTTAAAGGGGAATGAAAGCTGCAAAAATGGGGTGTCAGCAGGTGTGAAGCTTCAGCTGCACCCCAAAGCCTGCCTGGGCCTCCCTCCCTCCCTCCTCCCTTCTGATTAAGAGTTTGGGGGGGCTCAAAATGTGCACGTTCTGCCTGGGGTCTGCCAGGAGATGGACAGGCCGTGCAATCCTGGATTTTTTTGCCCTCACTTTTCCGAACTGTTTTGGCCTCTCTGCAAAGTCCCGGGAGGCCTGGGGACCATCCCTGGCAGCAGCTTCGGGGGTCTTGGACTGTGGACACTCATGGCAGACTTCCATGTCTCCCCTCGACCCCCAAATCTTTTTCCCTCTGCAGTTCCTTCTCATTTTCCGCAAAGCGGCCGCTGGGGAGCTGGAGGAAGACGGCGGCCTGCACGCCTTAGCCTGCCTCTCAGAGATCGATGTCTCCACGGAGGGGGTGACAGGAGCCAAAAGCTTTTTTGAGGCCAAAGTAAGGGCAGGGGGAGAAACGGGCCCTTGATTCTCCTGCTCAAGAGGAGAGTATCTCTGTGGATCCCTCGCACTCCTTCAGGGAAAGCAGCCCGCTGTACAAGAACTTTCTGATTCAAAATATTCCCAGCCCTGGTCGGGGCAAGCTGGAAACAGCTCTTTCCAGCTCGGAGAGCTGGGGTGGGGGGTTTGGGGCAGGAGAGCAAGGAAAAGTCTGCGGGCCTTCCCCATATCGAGGAAGCCCCCAAGTGCCAGCAAAGGGACTTTAAAAATAAGGGTGCAGGTTCGCTTGCATCACTGAGCCTAGAAGGGCTGTGAGTACAGGCAGTCCTCGTTTAGCGACTACCTCGTACAGCGACCATTTGCAGTTACAACGGTGACGAAAAAGTAACTTTGCGACCAATCCTCGTATTTGCAACCTTTGCAGGCCTATAAAGCAAAGCGAAGCTGAAGTAAGATCGTAAACACAGTCGCGGTTTCAGTTAGCGACCACTTCACTTAACAACTGAGCTGCCAGTCCCAATTGTGGTTGCTCAGTGAGGACTACCTGTGTTGCCCCTCCTGAGCTCTGGAGGGGAAGGGAGGGCCGTGACACGCGCAACTATCTGCTGCCAAGTTCCAGTCGTCCTTCCTCCCCTCTGCCAATCTCTTCTCTGGCAGAGATTCTGGTCTTTCAAGGCCCCGAGCAAGCCAACAGGGATCCCTGGCGGCCTTTGCTGGGCTCTCCCATTGTCTTGTGCCTTTGTGCAAATTTCTCTGCGCCAAAAAACACAACAGCAGAATTGCAGACATTTCATATACGTTGTTACTTGGTTACGATTCAGCGAGATTTCTGCCACTTTTTTTTTTTTTAATTGGGGGAGAGAGACCCACACACATACATTCAGGTAGCTTAATGTGTGTACAGTTCTCTCAACTGGATTAAACCCTTTTCCAGACTAAAATTTGATTTGGAAAAATACTGGTCAGCACCTTTGCTCCTATAAGCAAGGGCAGGCTTCAGAGCATGGACAGAATCTCTGCAGTTCAGAGGGTTTCTTGACCTTAGCAACTGTAAGATGGGTGGACTCCAACTCCCAGAATTCCCCAGCCAGCAGAGTCCACCCGTCTTAAGGTGGCTAAGGTGGAGAAACCCTAGGCCAGAGGCTTTTTTAAAAAAAAACGAGTTAGGCTGTGCTGCAGGACTCAGGCCGACCCACCCAACCCTGGCTCACCCATTGAGCTTTCCAACCCTGAGCTTGCTTGTTGAGCTTTTCCAGCATCGGGCGCCAAGGGCTGCTCAGCTTCCCACGGCTGCAGGCAGCTTCTTACCCGCCTTCTCCCCACAGGTACAAGCGATGAATGTCACAAGCCGCTTTGAAGAGGAGATCAAGGCGGAACAGGAGGAGAAGCGGCGCCAGGCGGAGGAGCTGAAGCAGAGGAAAGTCGCTTTCAAGGAGCTGCAGTCGGCCTTCAGGCAGTGACGGCCACCGGACCAAGCAGAGCCAGCGGCAGCCGCTTTGCGCTTTGAGCAGCCGCTTCGTCTCCCCACGCTGCAAATCCCCCTGCCCGGCGTTTGCAGGCCAGGTGGCGCTAGAAGCGCAAGGGCTGGAGGGATCCTGGTCAGTTGGCAACCCCACATGGTTTGTGGACAAACCACTGTGGAAAGACGGGCCTTCGAGCCCCCAGACCCATCCGGGGGGTGCCGCTTTCCCTCAGCCTGTAAAGATGTGCACCCCCTGCCAAGCCAGCCGTTCCGTGTTTCTTCCGTGTGTTTTTGTCTTCTGTCCGTTGGTCTTGTGACTCGGCGTCTCCCGGTCCCAGGCTTGCGGACTTGCCGTGCGGGTCGTTTCGTTCCCCAGCTGGGGTCGTGGTGCATGGATGTGGCTTGCCCTTAGAGGCGGGGCGGGGTCCGTCCCCCCCACCTCGCTGCTTGTGCAGAAGCGCCATTTTTGTGTGTGCAGCCTCCGCTGAATAAATCGCGCCCGGATCCTGCTTTCTCCAAAGGGGGCCCCCGCCTGGGTGTTGCAGCCTGGCCATGGGGCTGCCGCTCCGTGGGATGTGGCCCTGGTGCGGGCAGGGCGGGGGTCTTCTCTGAGGATGCCCTTCAAGGCGCCCTCTCCCATCTTCACTCTCCCCTCCTCAAATGTGGTTGATTCTGGAGTTGAGACCCAGCTGAAGTTTTCCTCCGGAGTCCCAGCTGTTCCCCCGCGGGGGATGAGGGGAGCCGGAGTCTGTCTGGCGCATCTGCAGGACAAGGCCGATTGATGGTGTGTGTTTGTGTGTGTACGTGTGTGTGTTTACATCCAGGCAATAATCCCCAAGTTCTGGAGTTGTGTTGTTGTATGGAAGCATTCTGGTGGCAGGAATGAAAGCAGAGAGGGTCCAAAATGAGCATTTCCCAACAGATTTGGGGCAGATGCGCCCAACCGTAGAACCACGTCTGTTTGAACTTGCTTTGTGGAGTAAATTCTCCAAATGTGGAGCATCACGCTGTGCCCTGGTTCACGCGTGTCCTGTTCCCACAGCACACGGGAAAGCCGTCCCTCTCCTACACTGTCCGTCAGTGGGGGCTGGACTGTGTTAAAATCATCCTGTTGGGAAGGGCACCTAGAGGTCATCTAATTCAACCCCAAGCCAGAGCAGACAGGAAAACACGCTGGCGCGGTCAGGGTCCCCTCGGCACGGACTGATCCGGGGTGGGGCCATACCTCCCTCCGTTTCAGGTCATTTTGCATTGTCCCGCTCCCTTAATGGGGCTGTCCCGTGGGGTCACTTGTGCACAAGGGGGCCTTTTTTGTAGATGGGCCCCCTTGACACCAGTTGGGGCGTGGCAAGCTGTGTGAGCTCTGCCAGTTACGGCTTAGGCAACAACCCAGCAAAACTTGGCTTAGCACAATGCGTGAGCCCAGACATGGTGGGAGGCGTGGACTAGTCCAGTGGTGGCTTGTTCAACAAGCCATGATTAGAGCAGATCCGGCTGAGTGCTTTGCAGAGCCCCTTGTCTGTCTGGGAGGATCTCTGGAGGCTTATCCCCCGAGGTTTCCCTGGAAGCTTTCGGACCGCTTGCTCTGCTTTCCTGCCAAGCTTGTGTTTTGGGGCTGAAAAAGCTCCGAGTGCCCCTGGAAGTCCCCCTTTTTCTTGGGGCCGTGGGAGGGGTTCAGGGACGGGAAAGGCCTTGCGCTAAATCTCTCCTTCGATTCCTGGTCGCTTGTTCCAGTCCGTCCAACGGGTGGGTTTAACATCGGGGTTGGGGGGGGTTCACTTTTGGTTTCAAAAGCTGCTCTGTTTCAGTGGTATGATTTTATTTTTTTTACCCAAATATTATTAAAACAAAACTATATTTCATAAGCTCATTGTGATATCCAGATTCTCTCCCTGTCTTTCTTGGCGGGCTGGGGTGGGGGCTGGGGAGAAATCCAACTGGGTCAGAAGTGGGAAGTGCGGTTGAACCTTTGCGCCTTTCCTGTGGCTGGGCTCACTGACTTGAGCAACCTCTCCGATCTGCTGGAGAGGCCGGACGATGGAGCCGGCCAGATGGTCAGGTTAACCTCCCACAGGATGGATTCCGTTCCTTGAAATTCAGGCTGGTCCTGTTCACACAAAACAGGAGTCAAGGCCAAAATAGAGTGCGTAATGTGGGTTTCAGCATCGTAGAGAGATTGTGTGAATCAGACCACCCACTAAACCGTATTATTTTGTTTGATCCTGCCACACCAGGAGCCCAGAGACATCGTCTTCCATCGTCTGGGGGGTGGGGGGTAGGGTTGGCCACCTGCCCCTTTCCGCCATCCAGTCCGTGAGATTCTGGCCAGGTTCATACATTGGATTAAACTATAATGCGGATGGTTTGATTTTACCAGACGATTGTGGTTTATTCTACAAGCCATGCTTAAGCAAGCCAGGCCCCTCCCTCATCCACTTTTGCAAATGCCGTCTTGCTTTCCAGTGGGAAAGGGGACAGCTGAGGAAGGACGCGGCCCTATGGAAGTTTCCACCGGCCGTGCCAGGCTGGATGTTCGGACGACACAGCTGCTCCTTCTCCCACCGCTGGGGGCCCTCTGGGCCCTGGGGCAGGAGAGCTGCCTGCCCTTATCTTGCCCAGAACAGCTCCAGCTGGACCTGGCAGGATCAGGAGCTGCCTGGGGGGCTCCCAAGGAGCTGGCATCGCTGGCAGCCTGTCCCCCAGCATGGGGGCTGTGGCCGATGCCTGTGGCGGGCCTGGGGGGCCTCTGGTGGCCCAAGATGATTTGGGAGGCTGCCCGGCTTCCCCCAGGTACTCTGTGCATGCCCCCCACCCCCCGTGCAAAGTCAGCGTGGTCTGCTCCCCAGGCCTGTCGAACGTTCGGCTCCCTGGAGCAGCCGGGGGGATACAGGACCGGCCCTTCCTTGCCCCACTCTTGTGGTCACTCCCCACACACTGTGGGTCTCCCCTGTTCTGGAGGGCTGTGGGGTCCTGATCCCGGAGAGCAGATTCTGCAGCTGGACCGCAACCCTCTGCCACAGGGCCGCGAGGCAGCTTTTTCGGAGGGCCTCTATCAGCCGAGCGATAACTTGGCAAGGTCAAAGGTGCTTGATTATCTCGCCCGGGTTGGTGTGCCGAAGTTGGCCTATAAATGCCAGACGATGCCTCCTACACTCCTACATCAGGGGCTGCTCATCATGTTCAAGCTGCTCTGCGCCGTCTTGCTCGTGGCTCACGGTAAGGCTCTGGGTGCGGGAGCGGTGCCCCCCCTGCGCCTCTGGAAACAGCCGGTCCCTTCGTCCGCCTGTTTCTGCAGCGGCTGCATGCGGGTCGCAGTCAGTTTCTCTGGCAGTTTTAGTGCAGAGCTCCGCCTGGTCACTCCGTTTATGCTCTGGGGATTTCCACCCTGGAAAGGGGACTTCTCTCCTTGTCGTTTGGCTGCTCAGAAATGCCTCAAACTCTTCTGTCGGGGACGGGGGCAGATTTCGGAAGGAAAAGGCCATCAAGAGGACATTTGTCACAGGAGGTCTCTGCTCTGTGAGGGGGCAACTGACCCAGGAGGGGATGACATTCATAACTCCATAGTTGCAGCCAGACTTGTGTTCAAGTCTCTGCAAAGCCGCCTGGAGTTTTTGATGCTTATTCTACCAATTATCGAGAGTAAATCAATAAAAGAGGCTGTGGGTTTCTCTTGTCCCTTTCTTCCTATGCTCACCAACTCTGTTCTTTTACCAGCCCATGGCTGTGGCAGCCCCGTCTACGTGCCAAACATTTCGCGTGTCGTTGGGGGTGAAGATGCCAGGCCCCACAGCTGGCCTTGGCAGGTAAGGCGCTGGGATTCCTCGCTCGCTGCCAACCTGGAAGGGCAAAGCGATGGCTGGCTAAAGTCTGTTGGCCTGTGTAGCTCTGTGCCAGTGGAAGTGGGAGGGAGGGTCTCTGTGATGCACAATGTTAAGGTGAAGGCGTTTGTGCGCAGCAGGAGGGCCTCCACTCAGAAAGGGGGCTTCATCAGCTGTTTGAGCAAAGTACATGGAGTTGTATCTAGAGCGTGCTGGCTGGGGATTTTGGGAGTTGAAGTCCACACATCTTCAAGGTGTCAAGGTTGAGGAACCCTGGTTTAGAGCATTACTGCAGAAGGAGGCACAGTACATAACTGAGGTTGGAGGGAAATGAAATGTTGGAGGTGCTGAGACAATTGGGGACCACTCTGTCTCCTGCAACTAGCCTGTTCTGGGGTCACTTCCAGGTCTCCCTCCAGTATGACAAGAAAGGGGTTTGGGCCCACACTTGCGGCGGGACCCTCATTGACGCCAGCTGGGTCTTGACGGCGGCCCACTGCATCAGGTAACCCCTGCGTCAGAGGGCAGGTTTCTGGCCCCGTCATGGCCTGTGGCGCTGAAAGGGAGTGAGGGTTTCGGAGAAGGACTTTTTTTCTTGCTTTATTAAAGCTCCAGGCGAACTTACCGGGTCCTGCTCGGGAAACAGAACCTGAAGGAGGAGGAGGCCTGCCAGGTGGCTGTTGCAGTGGAAAAGGCAATTGTGCATGAGAAGTGGAATTCCCTGCTCATTATGTGAGTCTATCCGAGGGCTGGGTGGGGAGTGGGTGGCCTGGGCCATCACGGGGTGGGCTTTATTCTCTCCTTCCTGCACGCCCACTCAGACACTGTCCCTCCCGGTCCTCTTCCAGCAACGACATTGCCCTGCTGAAGCTTGCGCAGCCGGTTCAGTTCAGTGAGGCTGTCCAGAGCTCCTGCCTCCCGGAACCCGACTCGCTGCTGCCCCAAGACTTCCCCTGTTACATCACCGGATGGGGACGTCTCTGGAGTAAGTCAAGCTATCCCCCCCACCGAGGCAGGGGGAGTGGCCCTTGGGGAGGCCCCCAAAGGCTGCAGTGCCGGGGCCGAAACGCCCCCCTTCACTCTCTCCCTCGTTTCCAGCCAACGGCCCCATCGCGGACACGCTCCAGCAGGCCCTGCTGCCCGTGGTGGACCACGCGACCTGCACCCAGAAAGACTGGTGGGGCTCCATGGTGAAGTCCAGCATGCTCTGCGCAGGGGGAGACGGCGTGGTTTCGGGGTGCAACGTAGGTGTCCTCCTCCTGGCCGACCCGGGATGGAGATGTCTCCCACCCCGGTCCTCCTGGGGCACTTAAGATCCCCTTGCCCCGGGCTGAGCCGTGGTCAGTGAAATTGTGGCTCTTGGTCAGCCAGCCTTCACGGCTGGTCCCGTCCTTCCTCTGACGCCCTGCCTGTGCTTCTCTGCCCCCAGGGTGATTCCGGTGGGCCCCTGAACTGCCGCGGTGACAACACGTGGCAGGTGCACGGCATTGTCAGCTTCGGTTCCGCCCTGGGCTGCAATACCGCCAAGAAGCCCACCGTCTTTACCCGTGTCTCTGCTTACATCCCCTGGATCACCGAGGTGAGTGGGCGGCGGGGACCCCTTCCCACGGCTGAGGTTCCCAGAGGGCCCCAACCAGGCCAGAGGTCTCCAAATCCCCATCGGGCTTCCAGGGAGGGCCCTGGGACTCGGAGGTTCCATATCCGGAGCAGCAGGCTTATGGCATGCGGCCAAGCCCTTCCTGCCTTTTAGCAGGAATGTCACATCATTGTGATGAAGTGCCCTCCCTGCAGCTGGCTTGGTCCCTCACCTGCCTTGAAGAGCCTGCCTTGGGGCGGGGGCTGGGGCATGTGCAGAGCGAATCTCGTCCGCCAGGCGTTGGCTCCTCCGCCTTCCCCTACCCAAGGGGTCATTTGGCGAACGCTGCCATGACGTTGCTCGTCCGAGGAGGTGGCTGAAGTATATTTCCGCAAAGGGGGAAATTGTAGCTGGTTAATCTTCGAAATACGTCACCCGGGAAAGGATCCCGAATCCACAGCTATGATCGGAACTTGTGCAGGAAAAATAAGCACTCCCTATTTTAAGAATATGCTGATTGGTTGTCTGTTTTTCAGTCAAGACGACAAATTCTGTTTACTTGTCTTTTCCCCTCCGATAGAAAATGCAGCAGAACTGAGGACCTGGCTGTGCCAAATTGCGAACTGATACGAAAAAAGCACAATAAACGTTTTCTCACCCCAAAGGGCCTTGTGTTTATGTTTCCTGCCCCAAAATCCTCCACCATTTACCTCTGGGTTTCTGGGTCAGTCTGTGTGCCTTGTGCACTGTAGTTAAAGTTCACTAAGATCGTAAATTACTATTCAGTAAATCTGAAGAGTCTGGCAAGGCTACAAAGGTGTAGTTCACAGGTAGTCTGTACCTTGCCTGTGAACCACCACAACTAAAGCTGCACAATTACCCATCGAAAAGATTAGGAAGTGGCCACCATCAAGCAAATGGATGATGTAGCATACAAGGAACAGGACATGGGAAGGGAGGAGGAAAAAGACAAGCTCAAACCACCTCTCTTAAAGATACAACTATATTTTCACACCCAGTTGGGACAGTCACGTGACGGGATTATCTGTGGCCTAAAATGACAATTCAGGAATGGCAAAGAAAGGCTGAGCTCATCCAGGGTGATGTGTTACCTCACTAGTTTCCTTGTTTTAAACTTTCTCCTGAGCTGAATGAGTCCAGATTTGTCCATGTTTTCTGGTAAGATATGACCACAGTGAAACATGTGTGTCTCATGTAAACAAACACATTAGGAACAGTTAATTATGTTAACTAAATCAATCTGGGCTAGAAACGGGTGGTTCATCGGTCCAAGAAGACTGAGTTGGATTTTTCAGGAGCGACGTGGATGAAAGAAGGTTGCATGAATTCACTCCTCTGTGGAGGATAACCACAGGCCATCGTCCTTGGCCCCGCACCGTTCAACGTAGCCATTAAGCACTTGGTGTTGCAGTTAGAATGTGGGGTTATCAGCTTGGCAGATGAGACAAAGATGGGGATGCCAAGCCCTTTGAGGGAGGATCTTGACAGGCTGGAACAATGGACAGAAACTAGAAAGGGATGAAGGCGAAGTCCCGCGTTGGGATGCAAAGAAGCCACTGGTCTCTAAGGGGGCAACCCCGCCGGACAGCAGCAGTCTCAAAAGGGATCTGAGAGTCTTGAGCCAACTGGTTGCTGCTGCGGCAGAAAGGGCAAATGCAGTCTTAGGCTGCATCACCAGAAGCAGAGTGGCAGGACCGAGAGGAGCCAAATCTAAAGTCTTGCGTCCAGTTTTGGCCCCGCACGTGGACACCTGGATGTTAAGGGGCCTGGCAGAAAAACCTCAGGAGGAACAATTGGAGGCAGTGGCCTGGACAGGCAAGGACGGTGGGGAGACAGAGCGTCTAGAGGGCTGCCATGGAGAAGATGGGTGGAATTGCTCAGCGTTGTCCCAGGACAAGTATGTGGGGCCAGGGAGGTTGTGCCTGGGGTTGGCACCTGGTAGGATTTCCTAACGGGCAAGGGAAAGAGGCTGCCTCTGGAGGTGCTGGGCAAGGGGGCTGGAGATGTCCAAGCAGAGGCCGGAGAGCTGATGGGGATGCTGCGGAGGCAGATTTCTTTGCCACCAAGGGGCTCAATTGGAAGACCTGCAGGGTCTCCAGTCCCGACAATGAGGCCTTGGCTACTTGGCCATCGGGTGGGGGACGCAGAATTGGATTTGCACTTTTGGAAAGGGGAAGGGACGGTGCTGGATTGCCCCTGCGCTTCCTTAACGGCAAGGGTGCTGGGGGGTCATCCTGGTCCCGCCCTTCCTGCCTCCCCCCACACCACCTTTTGCACGGACAATTAAGGCAGACTCACCGGGTGGAGAATTTCCCGTGCCCCGGAAAATGAGCAAGCATGCCCCCCAATCCCTCCGCATCCAGGGGGTCCAACGGGAAGGGGTGTGACACGGTCCAGGCAGCATGACATCATCACACAGATGATGCACGTTATGGAAGTCGCAATGATGTAATGGGGTCCATGACATCACTCGCCCTCCCGAAGAAGGTGATGGAACAGATGGAAACGGAGCTGATGGGAGGAGGCAGAGCCAGAGGAGCAGGGGGCGGAGCCAGGGTGCCAGAGACTGGGCTGCCTGGACCACTGAGCAGTGATGGAGCCACTGGGGATGCTGGAGCCGGCGACGGAGCCAGGACACTGGAGCCAGAGAGGGGATGCCGGAGCCGGGGATGCCGGAGCCGGGATGATGGAGCCGGGGAAGCTGGAGCCGGCGGCGGAGCTGGGATGGTAGAGCCGGGGATGCCGGAGCCGGCGATGGAGCCAGGCAGCAGATATGGGGTTAATGGGCTCCCAGTGCCGGAGCTGTTTGGATGGGGAAGGCGGCGACCACCTTTCTCTGAGTGTCCGAAGCCTAAAGAGCTAATCTGTCCCCTGCTGCGCCCTGGGCAGTCTTGAGGATGCAGCCCAAAACAGGTCACCAGGAGAAGAAGGTGGTGGCTTGTTTGCACTCCGGTTTAATCATCCTGACTGAATCATGGCAAATGAAAGGACCACCCCTGCGCAAGTTGAAAGCTGCTTTGCTTTATACAAGCTGCTGGCGTATTATGAAGGTCGATGAAAAGCATGGAACTGCAGGGCTTCGACTTCCACTCTTGATGCGTATGGAATCGTCGCAGCACAGTAGCTAGTCAGAGCGCTCCAGAAGTTTACTCTAGTATTCCAAAAGGCATTAATTACGTGAAAACCTAAAAAAAAAAAAAAAGCTGCTCCTTCCTTCCGGTGGTGGCATCCCAACGTCCCACTTTCCTCCGCGGTGTCTTCCTTCCTCTTCCCAAGGCCACCACTGGGCTTTTATTCCACCGACCTGAGTGGGCAGCAGGGACCCCCTACGGCTGAGGTTCCTGGAGGGCCCCAAGGGGGCCCTTTCACGGCTGCCCGTATTTCAAAGAGTATGCCGACTAGTCGCACTTCTTAAATCCCAGGACAAAAATTCTCTTTGCCTTGTCTTTTCCCCTCCAGTAGCAAATGAAGGAGAAATTTGACCATGCCATGGACAACGGTGTCCGATGACGACTGGGAGTCGTGCCAATCGTGCCGAAACCGTGGGAAGGAAGGCTCAGATGGTACGGGCATGTCGTACGTGGCAAAGAAGACTCGGTGGCGAGGACAGCCATGCGCCTGGACCCTGGTGGCCAGCGGCCCCGTGGTAGACCCAAGAAACGGTGGATGGGCAGCCTGAAGGAGGACACGGAATGTGTGAACGCCACCCCTGAAGATGCCTTGGACCAAGCCAAATGGAGACGGATATGCTGACGAGCGGACCCTGCCATAGCGCGGGAATAACACTAGGAAGCAGCAGCAAATGAAACAGAACCGAGGACCCGGCTGTGCCCCATTGCAAACTGATCACCCCAAAGGGCCTTGTGTTTGTAACCGTTCTTGCCCCCCAGCCCTGGGATTTCCTCTGACTCTCTACCACATGTGGGGTATATCAGGTTGTGCTGCCCTCTGGTGGCCAAACCAGGCACAAGGGAGAACATAGGGTGTATTTGGGTGATTTTGGTGATGGCTGCCACCTGGTGGCTGAATTGGGTACTGGTGCCACAAGGGGAAACAGCCTGTACATGGGATGTATCAGTGACTGTTGCCCTCTTTGTTGTTGTTGTTTATTCGTTTAGTCGCTTCCGACTCTTCGTGACTTCATGGACCAGCCCACGCCAGAGCTTCCTGTCGGTCGTCAACACCCCCAGCTCCCTCAGGGACGAGTCCGTCACCTCTAGAATATCATCCATCCATCTTGCCCTTGGTCGGCCCCTCTTCCTTTTGCCTTCCACTCTCCCTAGCATCAGCATCTTCTCCAGGGTGTCCTGTCTTCTCATGATGTGGCCAAAGTATTTCAGTTTTGCCTTTAATACCATTCCCTCAAGTGAGCAGTCTGGCTTTATTTCCTGGAGGATGGACTGGTTGGATCTTCTTGCAGTCCAAGGCACTCTCAGAATTTTCCTCCAACACCACAGTTCAAAAGCATCGATCTTCCTTCGCTCAGCCTTCCTTATGGTCCAGCTCTCGCAGCCATATGTTACTACGGGGAACACCATTGCTTTAACTATGCGGACCTTTGTTGTCAGTGTGATGTCTCTGCTCTTAACTATTTTATCGAGATTTGTCATTGCTCTTCTCCCAAGGATTAAGCGTCTTCTGATTTCCTGACTGCAGTCAGCATCTGCAGTAATCTTTGCACCTAGAAATACAAAGTCTTTCACTGCTTCTACATTTTCTCCCTCTATTTGCCAGTTATCAATCAAGCTGGTTGCCATAATCTTGGTTTTTTTGAGGTTTAGCTGCAAACCAGCTTTTGCACTTTCTTCTTTCACCTTCATCATAAGGCTCCTCAGTTCCTCTTCGCTTTCAGCCATCAAAGTGGTATCATCTGCATATCTGAGATTGTTAATGTTTCTTCCAGAGATTTTAACTCCAACCTTGGATTCCTCAAGCCCAGCTTGTCGCATGATGTGTTCTGCATACAAGTTGAATAGGTAGGGTGAGAGTATACAGCCCTGCCGTACTCCTTTCCCAATCCTAAACCAGTCAGTTGTTCCGTGGTCTGTTCTTACTGTTGCTACTTGGTCGTTATACAGATTCTTCAGGAGGCAGACAAGATGACTTGGTATCCCCATACCGCTAAGAACTTGCCACAATTTGTTATGGTCCACACAGTCAAAGGCTTTAGAATAGTCAATAAAACAGAAATAGATGTTTTTCTGAAACTCCCTGGCTTTTTCCATTATCCAGCGGATATTGGCAATTTGGTCTCTAGTTCCTCTGCCTTTTCTAAACCCAGCTTGTACATCTGGCAATTCTCGCTCCATGAACTGCTGAAGTCTACCTTGCAGGATCTTGAGCATTACCTTACTGGCATGCGAAATGAGTGCCACTGTTCGATAGTTTGAACATTCTTTAGTGTTTCCCTTTTTTGGTATGGGGATATAAGTTGATTTTTTCCAGTCTGATGGCCATTCTTGTGTTTTCCAAATTTGCTGGCATATAGCATGCATTACCTTGACAGCATCATCTTGCAAGATTTTGAACAGTTCCGCTGGGATGCCGTCGTCTCCTGCTGCCCTGTTATTAGCAATGCTTCTTAAGGCCCACTCAACCTCACTCTTCAGGATGTCTGGCTCTAGCTCACTGACCACACCGTCAAAGCTATCCCCGATATTGTTATCCTTCCTATACAGGTCTTCTGTATATTCTTGCCACCTTTTCTTGATCTCTTCTTCTTCTGTTAGGTCCTTGCCATCTTTGTTTTTGATCATACCCATTTTTGCCTGGAATTTACCTCCAATGTTTCTAATTTTCTGGAAGAGGTCTCTTGTCCTTCCTATTCTGTTGTCTTCTTCCACTTCCGCACATTGCTTGTTTAAAAATAATTCCTTATCTCTTCTGGCTAACCTCTGGAATTTTGCATTTAATTGGGCATATCTCCCCCTATCACTGTTGCCTTTTGCTTTCCTTCTTTCTTGGGCTACTTCTAGTGTCTCAGCAGACAGCCATTTTGCCTTCTTGGTTTTCTCTTTCTTTGGGATGTATTTTGTTGCCGCCTCCTGAACAATGCTGCCAACTTCTGTCCAGAGTTCTTCCGGGACCCTATCTACTAAGTCCAGTCCCTTAAATCTATTCTTCACCTCCACTGCATATTCCTTAGGAATATTAGTGAGCTCATATCTAGCTGATCTGTGGGTCTTCCCTAATCTCTTTAGTCTGATCCTAAATTGTGCAAGAAGAAGTTCGTGATCTGAACTACAGTCAGCTCCAGGCCTTGTTTTTACCGACTGTAAAAACATTGAAGAATGTTCAAACTATCGAACAGTGGCACTCATTTCACATGCCAGTAAGGTAATGCTCAAGATCCTGCAAGGTAGATTCAGCAGTTCATGGAGCGAGAATTGCCAGATGTACAAGCTGGGTTTAGAAAAGGCAGAGGAACTAGAGACCAAATTGCCAATATCCGCTGGATAATGGAAAAAGCCAGGGAGTTTCAGAAAAACATCTATTTCTGTTTTATTGACTATTCTAAAGCCTTTGACTGTGTGGACCATAACAAATTGTGGCAAGTTCTTAGCGGTATGGGGATACCAAGTCATCTTGTCTGCCTCCTGAAGAATCTGTATAACGACCAAGTAGCAACAGTAAGAACAAATCACGGAACAACAGACTGGTTTAAGATTGGGAAAGGAGTACGGCAGGGCTGTATCCTCTCACCCTACCTATTCAACTTGTATGCAGAACACATCATGCGACAAGGTGGCCTTGAGGAATCCAAGGCTGGAGTTAAAATCTCTGGAAGAAACATTAACAATCTCAGATATGCAGATGATACCACTTTGATGGCTGAAAGCGAAGAGGAACTGAGGAGCCTTATGATGAAGGTGAAAGAAGAAAGTGCAAAAGCTGGTTTGCAGCTAAACCTCAAAAAAACCAAGATTATGGCAACCAGCTTGATTGATAACTGGCAAATAGAGGGAGAAAATGTAGAAGCAGTGAAAGACTTTGTATTCCTAGGTGCGAAGATTACTGCAGATGCTGACTGCAGTCAGGAAATCAGAAGACGCTTAATCCTTGGAAGAAGAGCAATGACAAATCTCGATAAAATAGTTAAGAGCAGAGACATCACGCTAACAACAAAGGCCCGCATAGTTAAAGCAATGGTGTTCCCCGTAGTAACATATGGCTGCGAGAGCTGGACCATAAGGAAGGCTGAGCGAAGGAAGATCGATGCTTTTGAACTGTGGTGTTGGAAGAAAATTCTGAGAGTGCCTTGGACTGCACGAAGATCAAACCAGTCCATCCTCCAGGAAATCAAGCCAGACTGCTCACTTGAGGGAATGATATTAAAGGCCAAACTGAAATACTTTGGCCACATAATGAGAAGACAGGACACCCTGGAGAAGATGCTGATGCTCGGGAGAGTGGAGGGCAAAAGGAAGAGGGGCCGACCAAGGGCAAGGTGGATGGATGATATTCTAGAGGTGACGGACTCGTCCCTGAGGGAGCTGGGGGTGTTGACGACCGACAGGAAGCTCTGGCGTGGGCTGGTCCATGAAGTCACGAAGAGTCGGAAGCGACTAAACGAATAAACAACAACAACTGGACATGGGAAAGTTGCTTTTCCCCTTCAGTCCCAGCAGCCCCCATCAGGTGGGATTGGAACAGAGGCAGCACCTGTTCGGAGGATAAACACTAAATTACTTTCAGCCTTTTGGCAATTGGCTGGCCTGGGGTCGAGGAAGGATTGCCTCGGTTTCCCTCTTTCTGTTCCTTGGAATTTCTCTCATGGGAAACAGCCAGGCTGAATGCTTGTAGACAGGTCAAATTTCTTAGAGGGAAGAGAAAATGCTGGCAGGAAACAGCTACAAGGGGGCTAAAGTCACCTCCCATTCAGTGCCACCCCATCACGAACAAAACACCACCCAGCTCGTCCAGGCCTTGCTTCGGTGATAGTCGAAATAAGAAACAGGCTGGTGCTCATAAATTTCAACATTTAATCACGCAAAAAGATGACAAGCCATAGTATTTCTCCCTCAAACTTTTTTTTTAGGCTTAATTAAAAAAAAATAGACATTTATAAGAGCATCTTTTCATTGTAGTAATTTTGGGGGATTCTCAAAATGAGAAAGAAGGGAGGAAAAACGGAGATGAAAAAAGGGTGAACTTGATTTCAAATTGGTTTGTTCCATTACAGATCAGTGAGCAAGAAAAGGCCAAGACAAAGTTTCCAAGCAACCCCAAAGGGCCAAGACTGGTGGTTACCACAGGGGGTGAGGGAAACCATTTTGGGTCTGGGAGCACACAGGCCTCTTCTGCCTGCCAGCGGGGGCTTCTCTGTGGAACGGGGGCCCTGAAATACCCAAAATCTGTAGCACCAGAGATGTCTTTTTAAGAGGCAAAACATCCAGCACCCCTAACTGTTGGTCTGCGCAGTCTGGGATGTTCTGGGGCGGGGGGGGGGGCTCTGGCAGCTGCAGAAACGAGGGTGGGAAGCCGCATGTGTCCCCAAAAGCACCCGATTGGAAGGATGGAGTGAATTGTGCCCAGAAGGTGGGAGGTCTCCCCAGGGACAGCGAAGAGCCGGCAAACGCTCATCAGACCCTGAAGAAAAATTTTTTCCGGAGGAAGTTGAAATAACCCGGCATTTGCTTGTAGCTCCCTGCGACTTTTGCGGAGACAACGTTTCCCACCTGGGGAGGCAAGAGGGGGGGTGAGAAACTGGGGTCTGCAGACCGATAACGCTGTGGAGAGCCAACGTGGGGCACTCATCTTGGGCTGGGCTGTGGGAAACCATCAGTGATGGCTTGATGGCAACAAAGGCCAACCCAGCCAAGGCAGGGGCTCGGGAAGAAGTGCCCCGGCCTTAAAGCTGCCCTGGTCCCTCTTCACGGCCGAGCCCAGATTGGGCTGCTCAGCTGCGCGTTGGAGAATTGATTTCCACGGAGTGGGAAGATTGCACACAGCATCCAGCCGTCCAGCGGGTGAGTGTGTGCAATGCGTGAACCCAACACCACGCCTTCTGGGCTGGTGTGACGTGCGAACCCCCACCCTCAAGAGGGCGGCTGGCAAAGGGGCCCCGAGGCGCCGAAGGGTACCTTGGTGAGGATGCTGGGCAGGTCCTCCAGGTGGGCGTATTGATCCAGGATCTGGTCCAGGGCCTCGATGAACCAGGACCCGCTGTGTTTGTCCCGCCAGGACACGCAACCTTTGTAAAAGAACAACAAAACGTGAGAATGCGCCCCCGCCAGGGACATTGCTCCTTCCCTTCCTCCTCCTGCCCCAGGGAGTGATTTGGGTGATGGACACACCAAAGGGAATTGGGGCCTATGCAAGATATTTGACTGGTGCCCCCTGGTGGCTGGATGGGGTGATAGTGCCACACAGGGGAAGTAGGGCCTATGAATGATATGAAAGGGTGCTGCCCCCTGGTGGCAGAATGGGGTGATGGCACCATAAAGAGGAATTAGGGCCTATGTAAAATATATGAGTGCTGCCCCCCTGGTGGCAGAATGGGGTGATGCAGACACCCAGGGGAATTAGGAACTGTATGAGATAGTGCCGCCTCCTTGTGGCCGAATGAAGTATTGGAGGCTGAATGCAAAGCAAAATAACTGTAACTGCTGCACCACGTATTGCATAACGGAGCTGAAGTATCAAGCTAAACGGGGGGCATTAAGATTTCTATCCAGAGTCCATTTTCCACTGGAGGTGCTCTAGAGTCACTAAGGGGAACGGGTGGCAAATGTGGGCAACCGCTCCCCCCTAGTGGGTGCCACGGGACATTTGGGTCCAGCCGCCGTGTCTTCCCCTCTGAGCTGCAGCATCCAAGCCGGTGTCTTCTTCCACAGCCAGCCTTGCTGTCGGTTGTGCTTATACGCACAATCCATGTCAGCTCAACTTTCCACTCCGTGGAAGGCAAGGAAAGCCTGCCCCCTGGCAGCTGAGCTGGGGTACCGCCGCTGGAGCCTACCACTCACCCGGAAATGTTGGATAGCAAACCAGGATGTCGCTGTCTGTGGGCAAACTAGCAGTGGCATCCGGCTCATCGCAGTCCCCGCCTGGTCCTTGGAAGGGAGTGGCGTCTGACTCGACAATCTCTTGCTCGGGGTGGTCCTCCGACGTCTCGGCATCCACTTGAAACCCTTGGTCTTTTTCCTCTAGCAAGGCAAACAGATCTGGTGGTCAGGCATCTTAGTTTGAGCCATGTGGCTCTTTAACCTGGAAGGCAAAGGCCTCCAGGACGCGCCTCCTCACCTCCTCCGCAGGCTTGAATGAAGAACAATTTCGGCTTCCCCCTGAGGCTGGGGCAGTGGGAGCCATTGAAATAGCTGACCACCCTCTGTACCGCAAGGCGCTGCCCGTCTGTCCCAAAGATTGCACCAGGAAACTGGTTGTGGAAGCTCTGTAGAGGGCCGAGAAGAAACTCAACAGCAAGCCCAGGAAGGGGAGATGTTCACAGCCCTCAATGCATTGTTTTCAGAAGGCATGGGTTTGAATGGATTTGCAGTTCGGCTTCAGCCCTTCAAGACATGGCGGGGAGGTCTTCCAGGAAAAGGAGGGTCTTACAAGGAGGTCCATCTTGCAATTCTCTTATCAAAAGTTTTGCAAGAAGCCAAACTGATTTTTTTTGCCCCGTGATACTCTGATTTCTAGGCAGCCCACTTGAAGTACATTTGCTCTGAGGACAGCAAGGCTTAATTAATCCTTAAGAAAGGCGGCAGCTGTACTTTCAGGGGTCAAAGCCTTGATCTTATCCGGCACCCACTCAGGCCGGCCCCGGATTCGCTGCTGGACCCTGGATGGCGCAGGGGATGCTGGGCTGACGTTATGAGGAACACACCCTCCCACCCAGAAGGCCACGCACACCACCTGCACGCAGAAGCCAAGTACCGGCCCCCGCCTACCTCACAGCCGTGGGAGAGGACCACCACCACGCAGCAATCCAGGGCGTTGTGATCACACCTGGCCAGGCTCTGCAGCTCCCGAGCCATTTCCTGTGGGTGTTTCCAGGGAGAGGAAATTAAAAGAAATGCCAACTCGGATGTTATTCGGAGACGAGCTGCAGACTAGAGGGACTGAATTAACATTTCTGGGAATGGCAGCCTTAATGCAAACTTCTTCCAGACACTCTAGCTGGGGGTGGGGGGTGGCCACTAAGGACACTCCACCCAGCAAGAACATCAGCATTCCCACCGCAAGCCCGTTTTGCTTTCAGCTTCCAACAAGCAACGCAAGGCTCGATTGGAAGGAAGAGGGGTGTCAGGGAAGAGATTCCCCCATACTGTTTTCAAAGCTGCACCCAGCTCTGGAGGGAGGGGCTGTTCCCCTTTTAGCCAGGTATTTGCACCACAGACTCTGTACGGGGAGGGGGCTCAACCGGGCCACCCCGGCTGTCCAGATGCTCCTGAACAACAATGTCCACATCGTGATTATAGAAATACAGATTTTAACTGCATCAGTTTTACCAACCCCTTTCAGAGTTCGTATTTTTAAATTCAGAAAAATCAGTAACAAATTAAAAATAAATTGACTCTGAATTCCAGGAGTGCTGGTGAGGTCAGTTTGAAGGTTCCTCTGAACGCTGTCCAGGATGCTGCAGACACGTTCTGAAGTTCACGTCCTGGCCAGAGGCAGGGGTGAGACTAGATGACCACCAGGTCCCAGACAAGCTCTCTACGGTTTCTATTGTACAGGGCACGCCCCCAGCCCCAGGCTGGGATGCTCACCTCAGCCGTAAGGTCTTCCTTCGTCAAGACCTCAAAATGTAACGCCCGGAACCGCTTTTCCAGCCTACGGCAGTCGAGGTTGGAGCCCAGGCGACACTTCAAATCTGTCTCTTCGTCGAAGTTGACGTTATTGATAATGAGACAGTAGCCACAGGGCTCTGAGTTCAGGAGATAAACCTGTTTTGACATATCAGAGAATTATACCAGCACATCGCCACTCCAGGGTGCTCTCAAACAGGTCCGAAGTGTTTGGTTTAAAAGCAACCCATGCGGGCAGGTTGGATAAGGTTGTAGCTGGAGATTTGTTAACCGGGACGGGCACCCTCAACTGGAGACATCAACATTCTGTGCTGCTGAAAACGTCTCTGTGCGCACAGTGTGTCTGTAGAGACAATTATGGGGGAAGCAACGCATGCTGTGCAGAAAAATCACCCTGTGTTGCTCTTCTTCAGTCCGATGAAAGGTAATTGGCTTTGGATTTTTCTCAGTGAGGAAAACAAGACTCCCGGGAGTTCTCACGCTGATTTAGTGTGATCTCTGTATGGGCAGAGATCATGAGTCTTTCGGTGCCCAACCTATTCTTCTTGCCCCCACCCCCTTTTCATCTTCTCTCAAGAGGAGATGAGGAAGGAATTCCTTGGGAGGGGGGACAAGTTTTCATAAGGGGAAGTGTGGGCAGCCAGGGAGGTAGAACAAAGTTCTCCCCCAATTTCAACAATCAAGAAAAGTAAAAAACAAACAAACTAGCAATCTGAAAGAGAGTCCCAATTCCCCGAGGAATGATGGCAGAAAAACCAAAGTCTCTTTACAGGGGAAGAAATGGCACAACGCTAACTTTAACAGGGATAAAAAGGCAGGGAGTTGCAGGCTTCGCTCCTATCTGCTAATGCTCCTAAGGCAGCCCCCATTTGGGGGGCATTTTCATGTGGGCACTGGGGAACCTGAGGTTAAACTTGGTACCTGTGCCTGCTTGCAAGAAATCTTTAAAAAGCTGTGTAGAAAAGAAGCAAACTAACCATTTCGGAATCCCTCTTGGGGTTCTCTTCTACAGAACCTGGAGGAGAGAAGGGAAAATAATAAATCCAGTTTGAAGTGTAACATGGTGGTTGAGTCACAGAAGCCCGTGTATGATCCAAGCCACACCTTAGCCAACACCAAGGAGGACTCTGACCCATCTCCCTGGCAGAGAATAGGAAAAAGCTTTGCTTTTCCCATTCTGCAGATTAATTCATCCCTTCCATCCTTCTTTCCTTTTTGGGCCTAAAAAGGACTCTTCATGTTCTAAAACCTGTTGCAGGCCCAGAAATGTTGAAGAAGCTGGAGGGTGGGGGGGAAAGGAGAGAGACGATGGAAGAATCTGGATATAAACCAACTGCCAGCAAACAGGTGCCCCTACCCTTGGGGGGGCCAGCATGTGGTTTCTTGGTGCTTCTCGCCCATCCCTTGATCTGAAAAAGGACAATATTCAGTAATATTGTTGTCTTCATGCACTCCTCTCTCCAACCTTCCTTATTCTCCCACAAATGTTTTAAAAAATACATGTATTTGGAGTACCACAGCCCCTAAGATTCATTTTAATGAAGCCAAAGCTGGCATTAAAATAACACAGAGTATGTGCCTCAGTTAGCTTAAACCTGATACTCATGTTCATCTATTTTCTTGTTCCTTTCACGTTTTTTCCTCTGAGCTTCACACTGTAAGGCTGGGATCAAGAACAGCCCCATCCTCTGCATTCTGGAAACTGTATTTTTTTTGGGGGGGGACTAATGGGGTAAAATCCTTCGAATAATTGAGTATTTTCTTCCCTGCTCCCCTCCTTCCGTCTCTTTATGTCTATGTCTACATCACAGCACCTTGAGATAGGATCCTCCTGGAAAGGTTCTTGGTGAAGCGCCACGTGTGTGGATGGCGCCGTCAAAGCTGCAGTAATAATTCCCACTGTAGGAACGAAACGGTGGGACCGGCGCCCACCTCCCCGCACCCAAAACGGCCCCCCCTAAAAGAAAGGAAAGATCCTGCCGCGTTCAGGGCACGGCAAAGGCAAAGGCAAAGGCAAAGGCAGGGCGACCCGACGAGCGCGCAAAGCCTTTTACGCCCTTCTCTGCGTCAGCAAGCGACGACGCGCCTCGGGCTGCCGGCCTCTGCAGCTGGGGGGCCCGGAGACCTGGGGGGCCCTGCCGGACCCGCGGGCCCTGCGGAGGCCGGAACCGGCCGGTGGAGCCCCGGGAGCGCGCGGGGGGCAGCTTGCGGGGGGCACGTACGCGGGCGGCTCGCCGGGGCGGGGGGCGGCCTTCCAGCCGGGCGCCGACGGACGTCGCTGGGCCGCGGGTCGGGGGGCGGCGGCGGGCGGACCTCCGGGGGCCCCGGCCGGCCGCTTCCGTCGCTCAGGAGGGCCGCCAGGTCGCCCTGGCCGGTCTCGCGGAGGCACAGGACGAAGTCGGGGAGCGCCCGCCGGCCCCGCGTCTGCAGGTCGGTCACCAGCTGCCGGGCCTGGTCCCGCCGCGCGCCGGCCGCCTGCGGAGGAAGCGAGCGGGCTCGTGGGCGCCTCCCGGGCACGGCGGGGCGCCCCCGCGGCCCCCCCCGCCCCGCGGCCGGGCGGTACCTGGATCTCCTCGAGCATCTCGCGGGTGAAGACCGCGCGGCGCAGCAGCGGCGCCCAGAGCGGCTCCACCCGCAGCTCCCGCACCAGCCGCACCCGCGCGCGCAGCAGCCGCCGCCGGTCCTCCTCCTCCATCGCGGCGCCGGCCTCGCATGCGCGCGCGCGCCGTCCTCCCGGCAGCCCGCGCGGCGCGACGCGACTGTGAGGGAGGCCGGGCTTAGCCCGCGCCGGAAGTGAGCGCCGGCTGCGCCGTCTCTATGGTGACGGGGCCGCCGAGCCGGAAGTGGGAGCCGGGGAGACAGAAGGAGCCCTGGGTGGGTATTGCGGGCGCCGGTCCCCCTCCCCCCCTTTGCGGGCGCCCCAAGCCGTCGCACGGCTGGAGAGAGCGGGGCGCTCTAGCCCCCGACGATCTTCCTCGCTGGTCGGGGCAGAGGGGGCGGGAGCGCCGCGCCGGCCTGGGAGGCGGCGGCGGCGGCGGCGGCGGGAGGTGAGTCGGAGCCCCCTCCCCTTTGGGGGACCCCGGCCGGCCGCAGCGCCCATCGTCTCGTCCGGCGCGCCTGGAGGGCTCCAGGTTGGGGAAGGAGCTGGGGCAGACCCGGCGGGGAAGGGGCCCCGGGGGTGGGAGCAGGCTGTGCGCGTGCGCGGGAGCGGCCCCGCGGCATCCCGGCCGCCCAGGAGGGAGGAGAGAGGCCGGGCCCCGGGCTGGGCACCCCCAGACTCCTGGGGGAGGCCACGGAGCTACCCGTGGCCCCCCGAAAAGGCGCTGCCCGGACCCCTGGACGTCTCGCGGCGGGAGCAGCCCCCGAAAGGCCCTCCGGCCGGCCTTCCCGGAGGCGTCAGCCTGCGGCGGGCACGGTGCCCCCGTCCAGCTGGGGAAGGAAGACGGACGCGAAGGCAGGACTGATTCCAGAGGCGTCAATCGGCTGTCCCTGCAAAGGAGCGGATCCCCTGCTTTCGGTCCTCGCCGCTTTGCTGGGACTGGTCGCCTGCCGGATCTCACGGAGAGCAACGGGGGTGACCGAGCCCCGTGCCTCGGGGCGGAACGGCTTAGGAGCCTTCTGCGGCATCCTAGTTGGGCACACGCTCGACCCAGCTGCAGACGGGCGATGGACGGAAAGCCAAAGGGATGCTGGGCGTCCAGAGCCAAGTGCCTGGGGCCGCCTCGCCTGTCCAGTTTGGCATCCTCTGCACCTTGTGGCCGAGAGGTGTTGGATGCTCAGAGAGTGGCTTTCCCCAGTGCCGGGGCTGAACGGGAGATTTTCTGCAAGGAGCGTGCAGAACTGCGTCGCTGAACTGCAGCTCTCCTGCCTTTGGTTGCATTTAGCACTATGACTCTGAGGCAGGTGACCCTAAACTGCAGGTGAAGAAGAGTCGTATTCTCTGCTCGTAAGGTTTTGGGAGAGACGACAGATTGCTGTTGGCGATGGAAAGTGGTTCGTCGTGTTTAAATGGGACAGAGGCAGATCGTTCTAAGACTGGGAATGCCCTCTCTGTAAATTTTCCAATACCTTGTGGCTGGCGACTCCTCGGTGACAAAATGCTGGGCTGCATCTGTCTCAGTCTTCACAAAAACTATCTATATTGCTCCCCTGGATCTGTTGATGGCTGTGTCTGTTTTGTGCTATAAAGTACCAGTATTGTCAGGTTATGAAAGAGACCTTGAGGAGGATAGGATTAGCAGTATTTTTTAGCTGCAGAAATTAAACAGAGTCCAAAGTGAGAAATAAAAGGGACAGCTTCTTAATTCGTGGGTCCCCTGCTTTGCACACAGAACCAGTATCTGTGTAAGTCCTGGTGGGTTGCTATTGACATTACTGGGATAGTGCCAAAACTGAGCTAAAGGGTTACTCTCTTTCTCTCTAAAAAGTCTTGTTTTTTGGCTTTTATCTGGATTGGTTTGAAAGCTGGGATCAGATGAGCTTCAGGCTCGGCTTATTCGTCAGTGTCTTTCTGTATATTGTGTATTTCTAGAGATGTATCACCTCATTTCAGGCTACGTCCAGTGAATCTAACTTAATTCCATTTCCTGCCCCCACTCCCACTGGAGCAAGCCACCTTGGGATTGTGGTTAAGGGAATAAATAGATGCCTTATTGTTATCATCTCCAGGAACTGAGCTCAGTTTGAAGAATTCCATTACTTACACATCCGTAGTAGTGCCACCGATTGCTCTTGTTAGCTATTGAGTTCCCTTTCCCTCATTTTTGACCCAAATAAACTCTAGAAATATGCCTCTTCCCTGCAGGCTTCTGCTTGAGAAAACAACCCTGTTTCTGTGCAGCTTTTGAGAAGTGAGAGGAATGGATGGATGGATAAATAAAATGTAGCAAGGCCTGTCAGTTCCATCTGTCCGAAAAGAAGCAGATTAGGTCCACTCCAATCCTAAGGTGGCTTCAGTCTCTCTGGGCTGCATGGCAGGATTAAAAGGGGCTTTGGGGGGAAATAAAGTGGTTTGAAAGGTTGTGGAAGAGCATTAGGAAGGAAGGGAGTGCACTGGCCCCGGACTGGAGGAAAGAGGATCTTCCATATCCCGGCCCCTAACGTCCCTTCCTGTCTTCTTGTGTCTAGGAAGGCTCCTGGGCAGGTCCCCTGCAGGAAAGGAGATGGAGATGAAACGGCTCAGCCTCTCCCTGGTGGTGGTCCTCTTCCTCGTCCTGGCCTTGCAGATCTTGTCGGCTGTCGATTTTGACCCGTATCGGATCCTGGGCGTCAGCAGGACTGCGAGCCCGGCGGATATTAAAAAAGCCTACAAGAAACTCGCCCGGGAGTGGTGAGTGAACCAGAAAAATCCAGCTCTGATGAGCATTAAAGTGATTCTTATCCAGACTGCTCGGCTGACACATGGGGTTTTTCGTAAATTCTGCTCTGACCAATTGGTAGTCACGTGAAAATAGGTGAACAGAGGCTAATTAAAAGCACAGGAGGACGCAAAAAAGCTTACACCAGTGTCTCTCAACCTCAGGAACTTTAAGATGGGCGGACGCCAACTCCCAGAATTCCCCCAGTCAGCATGCTGGCTGGGAGAATTCTGGGAGTTGGCATCCTCCCATCTTAAAGTTCCTGAGGTTGAGAAGCACTGCCTTACGTTCACTAAATGTCATTGGGTTCATCAGCTTGACCAGCTTTGTAGCTGTTTCTCACCTTTATTTGGCCATTTTCTGTATTTGACCCATTTTTATACTGCTGGTTTTGTCTTCCTCTTGAGGTGGTGGACAAACAAAGTTAACTATGACAGCATGACAGTCAATCAAAGGCAGCCAAATTAAAAACATGCTCCGCTGCAGCGGAGCTGGCAATTCTTGCCCTTGAGCTGTTGCTGACCTGCTTTTCTCAATCTTCCAGGCATCCAGACAAGAATAAAGATCCGGGAGCAGAAGACAGGTTTATACAAATCAGCAAAGCCTATGAGGTACTGGGACCAAGTTCAGAGTTTATGTATCAGAACTGGCAAAGGCGTGGAAGATGGGCAGCCACAGTTGTCCATCTTCCGTTCGTTACATGGAGGCCACTTGGATTTAACATCTATGCCCATCGGTTTCTCAATGGACGACTTCCCTTGGCAGCAGGGCATGGCTGAACTTGTTTGCCGCAAGTGGGCTGATTTGGGGAGGTGTGAGAGTGTGCATGTGTCACGAAATACAGGTAGTCCTCAGTTAACAATCATTTGTTTAGTGATGGTTTGGACTTACGACAGTGCTGGGAAACTGACTTGTGACCAGTCCTCACACTTATGACCATTGCAGCATCCCCATGGTCACATGATGACAATTTGGGCACTTGGGAACCAGTTCACATTTATGACCGTTGCAGTGTCCCAAGGTCATGTCATCACCATTTTTGACCTTCCCGGCCAGCTTCTGGCAAGCAAAATCAATGGGGAAGTATGTGACTCGCTTAACGTCCATGTGGTTTGCTTAACACCCACAGTGATTCACTTAACAACTGTCGCAAAAAAGGTTGTAAAGTTGGGTTGGGCTTGCTTAATAACCGCTTCACTTAGCAACCGAAATTCTGGTCCCAATTGTGGTCGTTAAGCGAGGACAAGCTGTACAGAAAGGGAAAGGTTAACCCCTTCCTGACCAATTGGGATAGCGTCCTCTCCCACAGAGGCATCCTGCTCGATAGCAGTTTAGGTTAGGCAAATCACGTGCCGCGCCCGTTGCCGGTTACAGATCCTGTCCAACGAGGAGAAGCGGTGGAACTTCGACCGCTACGGCGATGTGGGCGAGAACCAGGGCTTCCCCCAGCAGCAGCAGCAGCAGCAGCCGCACCGCCCGTTCCACCCCTTCCACGAAAGCTTCTACTTCGACGAGTCCTTCTTCCACTTCCCTTTCAACTCGGACCGCCGCGACTCCACCGACGAGAAGCACCTGCTCCACTTCTCGCACTACGTCAGCGAGGTCGTGCCGGACAGCTTCCGGAAGCCCTACCTGATCAAGATCACCTCTGACTGGTGCTTCAGCTGCATCCACATCGAGCCGGTGTGGAAGGAGGTGGTGCAGGAGCTCGAAGGGATGGGTGAGAGAAGGCCGGGGGCCGGGCTCTTTCCGGGGGCTTCGGGCAGGTGCTGGCGGCCGGCACCGGGCCTTCATCTTCGGCTGGGCGGTGGGGGGCCGGCTGGAGTTGAAGCCGCTCGCCGCACGAAGCTTTTCTCTCTGCGGCAGGGGCCATTTGGGCGTTCTGATGGGGGCGCTCTCGTTACGTAGCGGCGGTGGGCGGTGGCCAGCTTAGGTTAGCCTGGAGGCCTGTCCGGGCCCGTGACTTCAGCTCCCTTTCCGGGTGGAGAGGCCTGACGCCGGCTCCCGTTCTGAGGGGTCCGTCCTTCCCTCTCCCAGGCGTGGGGATCGGTGTCATCCACGCGGGCTACGAGAGGCGCCTGGCCCAGCACCTTGGCGCGCACAGCACCCCGTCCATCCTCGGGCTGATCAACGGGAAGGTCACCTTCTTCCACAACGCGGTGGTCCGGGAGAACCTCCGGCACTTTGTGGAGGGCCTCCTTCCGGGGGGCCTGGTGGAGAAGGTGAGGGGCGGCTCTCAGGGATGGTCTCCCGGTGACTGAGACGCCCCCTCCCCATACCCTGCCTCGGTTTCCAGGGAGGAGCCAGGCGGGTTGGGAAAGCCCCGTTTATTCTTCGCCTTCTGCTGTTTTTCTCTCTTATTTGGGGAGGGAGGCAGGCAGGCAAGCGACTGGGGCGGGGTGGGCGGCACCTGGCTTCAGGGGCCCCCATCAGAATTGCAAAGCTGCTCCCTGCTTGGAGAGCAGCTTCTAAGTTTGGGGCTCACTTTTAAACGTCCGGCACCCGTCCTGCAAGGGGGTTGGGAAACGCCTTTGAAGAGCCAAGGCTGGGCGTGGAACTCTTAACGGGAGTCTGCCCCCCATCAGGCAGCGGGTGTCTGAGGCGGCAGCAGCAGCTTCACTGCCCCCTTTCCCCTCGGCTGGCAGAGGGTGCCTGACGGCCTTCCCTCCTCCCACGACAGATTACGGACCAAAACTACATCCGGTTCCTGTCGAACTGGAAGAAAGAGAACAAGCCTCACGTCCTCCTCTTCGACCACACGCCCCTCGTCCCGTTATTGTACAAGGTAAAGCTCCCGCTGGGCCTCGGCCGCCCCCCCCCCCGGGGCTGAAACCCTCCTTTGGTGCCTTTTCTCTTGGGCCCCTGGCCCTTGGAGGGAGCCGCCTTTGGGGATAGACGGGGGAGCCCGGCTGCCCAGGCGTGGCAGTCTGCAGCAGAGGCCCCCCCAGTTACCAGCTTCAACGGGACATCTCTTCCCAGCACTGGAGGTGTGTTGCTAGGGATGCATCCAGGGAGGGTGTTCAGGAGTCTGGGCGGGGGGGATTCTGAGGAGGCACGGGGGAGGAACGGAAGCTGCGCTTTGTAGTAAGGGACAAAAGCACGGAAGTTAAAAAGGGAGCCGGGCTTTGTCGTCTTGTGGTGCTAAACAGCTCCCCCTCCCCTCTGTTGACCGGGGGAGTCCCTCGGAGTGCATTGAACAGGGGTCTGCGATGGGCATCTGGCTCCGCTTCCCTTCCAGCTGACTGCCTTTGCGTACCGAGACTACTTGTCCTTTGGATATGTGTACGTGGGGCTCCAGGGCACCGAAGCCCTTTCCAGCCAATACAACATTAACGTCTACACGCCTACCATGATGGTCTTCAAGGAACACATTGAGAAACCCGCCGATGTCATCCAGGTAGGTTCCCACCGGGCTGCCTGCATGGGCCCTGGGCACAACACACACCCTTGGAGGTGGGGGGGAGGTATTCCCCCTTCGATTTGTCTTTCCTCCCCCAGCTCTTGAGGGCTTTGGGGGGCCCTGAAGGTGACGGCATGACCTGGCTTTGCTCCCTTTTTAAATCGGTGCATCTTCTCCCCTCCCCCAAATAACCTGTTTCTGAATATTGAGAATGGCTGCCAAATCCCTGCTGCCCTGTTTTGGGGGGAGTTGGGGCAGCAGGAACTTGGGGAGGATGAGTCATTCCAAAATGATGAAAGCCAGGACGTTTGTGGAAACTAGGAGCCTCACTTTATTGGTCTGGGCAGTGGGCATGGTGTGCAAAATGGGGAAGGCAGTGCGTGATGAGGCTGTGCAGGGGGCATGGTGGCTCAAGTAAAAGACTTCCTTGAAAAAACAACCAAAAAAGCTGTATTTTAGAATGCATGGTTTTCATGTTTCCCTTCTCAAAGTTTTGGGGTGCTGTGTCTTTGCCGCTCAGCAGCTGGGATTTGCAGGGGGCTCAAAGGGCCAGGAGTCAACTTCTACCTTAAGGTCAGAAATGAAAGGATCACATCACGGCTTCCTGTTTCACGTCGGGAGTGTGTGTTGCCCCCATGTGATTGGCAAGCCATGGTTTAAGGCTTAGTATGATCGTGTGTGGGCCTAACCTTCATAGGCTACTCAAACCATGGTTAAAACGAAGCAGGATTTAGGGAACAGACCGGCAAGTTTAAATCTGCGGCTTCATCGACTATTGTGCAGTTGCTTCTACGTCTCCAAAATCTGGGAAGTTTTGGTTGTAGGAAAAGGCACCTCAGCGTCTTTTTGGCCAGCATCCTGACCGTCTCCGCTTCCCTCTTTCCTCCAGGCCCGCAACATGAAAAAACAACTGATCGACGACTTCCTGTCCCAGAACAAGTTCCTTGTGGCCTCTCGGCTCACCAGTCAGAAGCTCTTCCAAGAACTGTGTCCTGTGAAGAAGTCCCACCATCAGCACAAGTGAGTGGGCGATGGAGAGGGACCCCCGCCATCCAGGCGTCACCGGGCCTGGCCGGGCCTTTCTCTCAGAAACATTTTAACAGGTCTGTCGAGGTTGGTCTCCTCCAAGCTGGGCACCTGCAGATGGGTGGTCTCGAACGCCCAGAATTCTCAGCGGCGGCCAAGCAGGCTGGAGAATTCTGGGCCGTTCGCCCACCTGGAGGGTGTGCGGCTCGGAGGTGGCCGGTCCCAGGCAGATCCTGTCCACCCCTGGCTGGGGCCGATGGGAATTGGAATCCAGGCATCCATGGAGGGCCACAGGCAATAAAACCTTCTGTTGTGGGCAAACCCAAATCCTTGGCTTCCCCAGGTCCCTTCAGAAGGGTCTTGGAGGGACTGTAGCCAAGGAGCTAGTCCTCGGCGTTCCTATGTGATAGCACCCACTCCTTTTCCTCTCGTTGGTGCAGGTACTGCGTGGTCTTGGTCACGGGTGAGGGGGAGAACCACGCGGAGGGCTACAAAGCCTTCCTGGCCTTTGCTGTGGCCAACACCAAGGAGACCCTGAGATTTGCGCACATCTTTGGCGACTACCAGCAGGATTTTGCCCGCACTTTGCTGCGGGGTGACGTCTGGTTTCAGGCCAAGTCGGCTGTGAGTGTTCCACGTGTCTCTGTCTTGGCCTTCGGGTCTGGGTGCCCCCCCCTCATCCCCCAAGCAGTGAGGCCGTGGCTGGGAATTCTGGGAGTTATGGTCCACACCTCTGGAGAGGGCTGAGTCTGGGGAGGCGGCTCCCGCCTGAGTTCCCTCGGTGGCAGCAGAATCTGCAGAGAAACGGAAAGCAAAGCCCGGCCCTCCCCCTGGACCTGGATAGGCACCGGTTGTGTGGAGGGGTGGGAGGGAGGTGTCTCAGATGGGGGGGGTCCCTGCATCGCTGGGGGGGCAACGGCCCTCCCCATTCTTGAGGAACGTAAGTGCTGCTCATAAGCCCTGAAGGGCCCCTGCCTCCCCACCTTGCTACACCCCCATAGTTGGGCCCCATTGGAAGTGGTTGCCCATCCTTCTGGAGGCCAGCCAGGGAAGCCTGCTGCTGCCCACAGAAGGGGATTGCTGGGCATTGTTTCAGTGCTGCTTTAAAGAAAAGCATGCCAGGCAACACTCTCTGGAGCTCTCAAGCCCTCCCAGTAACCACGGCTCCTCCTGCGCAGGTGGTCATCCTCGAGAGACGCAACAGTGCCGGGCGGGTGGTGTACAAGGCCCTGGAGGATCCCTGGAGGGGCACCAAAGAGGACACCTTTACCCTCCTGGACTCCCTGGATCAGCTGAGGATGGACGCGGCCTTTCTGTCCTCGGATGCTGTCCTGCCGGACCTCACTGACGAGCTTGCTCCCGTGAGCCCGCTGGCCTTTCCCAAGGGGGTGGGGAGGCAGGGGGGGTCTTACGGAGCAGCTGAGTGGAGCAGCCTGTGAGCCACCGCGCAGACCCTGGGGGTTGACGGCCGGCTTGGAGGCCGAGCACCCTGGTGGGCCGGTGCCAAAGCCGCAGAGCAGTCGAGCCCCGGCAGATCTCACGATTGCCTCAGCCTCTCGAGGCTTCAGGGCAGAACCCTGGAAATCCAGTGGCATTCTGGCTTCTTTCGAATTCTCACGAGAGTTTGGCTGTTTTTCAAAGACCGGCTTTGATTTCCTCTGGGGGTGGTTCACACGCTCCTGGAAGGAAGCCCCGCCGGCCTTTCCCCCTGCCCTGAGGCCGCTCAGCTGCTTTGCCAAAGGCAGCGTTCAGTCCTTGCCCCTCCCCGTGTTTCAGCATCCCTGCTAACCGCCCTCTCTGTCGCCATCTCCCCCCCTCCCCGACGCAGGTTTTCTTCCTCCGATGGTTCTACTCCACTGTGGACTACGCCACGGGCTGCTGGGACGGCCTCTTCCGCAGCAACTGGTGCGTGTTCAGAAGTGCGCTCGTCTCTCGCTTCGGGCCTCCAAACTCCAAGGGATCCCTCGGCAGGTCCACCGAAGCTCCTGTGCCGAGCGCCTCCAAAGCCCATAATTCCCAGCCCCCCCCCAGCCATCAGGCTTGTGAAGAAAGGCCGCAAATCTTGTCGTTCCTTTCCCCCCCCCCCCAACCGCTTGCAAGTGTCCGCATCATCCAAGGAAGCAAGCAAGCGGGCTGGCTGAGGAGGGCAGGGCCCCCCTGCTCCGGCTGATCTGGTGGGGCTGAACTCCTGGCAGTAGACTGGGCTCCCCCCTTCCTGTTTTTTATTACTCCGCTCCCCCCCCCCACAATAGCTGCAGGCCTCTGCGCAATCTAGAGAGGCCACTCCCAGCTTTGGCTTTCCCACCCTGCTGCCCCTTAGCTCTGGCTCTGCTTTCTCCCTCCCCCACGGCACAGCCTTCGGGGGCAGGAGGGGGATGTGGGGCAGAGGCGGCTTTTACCACGTCTCTCTCTTCCAGGCGGGAAATGATGCCTTTGCTCTCCCTGATCTTTTCGGCCCTCTTCATCCTGTTTGGGACGGTGATAGTTCAAGCGTTCAGGTCAGCCTCTGTCGGCCGCTTGTGTCCTGTCTTCAGAAGGGACAAGAGGTGTTTGCTGAGGGGGAATCGGGGCAGATGAGGCAGGGTCCCAGCCCCCAGTTTCTCTTTTCCAGCGATTCGAGTGACGAGAGAGATTTGCCTCCCCCCAAGAAGGAGGACCCTCCCCCCAAGAGCGAGAAGAACGACATGAGCTTCACCAAAGAAGACAGGTTCTTCCTCCTGTCTTTGTCGTTGGGTTTGGGAGGCTATGTTGGCGTTAGTAACGCGACCAGCGATGGTGCTGGCCTTTTTAGCAGCTGCATCACGTGGCTGGCTCGTGCTAAAACGCCTCGGTCCTTTCTGGCACATCCTGGGCCTTCCTCGCTTTTCTCCTATCCAAAGCCCCGCATTTCCCTTGACCTCCGCTGCGATTCCTCCCCGCAGGTTTGCCCTGCAAAGTAAACAACTGCCTTGCGCTCCCCGTAGGTTTCCCAGAAAGTACTCCGTGAAAGTGACGGAGCTCACAGACATCACCTACACCAGCAACCTGGTGCGCCTGAGGCCCGGCCACATGAACGTGGTCCTCGTGCTCTCCAACTCCAGCAAAACACCTTTGCTGCAGAAGTTCGCTCAGGAGGTCTTCACTTTCACCGGGTTTGTCTGCCGGGGGCGCTCCTCGGGCCCCGGAGGCGTGGGAGGGGAGGGGCAGGGCTGTTGCGGCCTTCGGAGCTCCGGGGCCTCCCACGAGGCGGGACACCGCCCACGCCGCCCTTCGCGGGGCCCCCTCAACGCTCCCTTCTCCCCCCTCCCCAGGAGCAGCTGCCTCCATTTCTCCTTCCTGAGCCTCGACAAGCACCGGGAGTGGCTGGAGGATGTGCTGGAGTTTGCGCAGGACGCGGCCCCGGTCCCCCATCAGTACGACAAGCACTTCCTGGAGCGCGACTACGCCGGCTACGTCCTGGCCCTCAACGGCCACAAGAAGTACTTCTGCCTCTTCCGGCCCCCCCGGCTGGAGGAGGGCGATGGCCGGCTGGGCCCCCACGAGGACGCCGACCCGGGGGGCACCTGGGGTGGGCCCTCCGCATCCTGCAGCCCGCGGGGGCGGTCCGCGAAGGGCAAGCTCCACCGGCTGTCCCTGTGGATGGAGCGGCTCCTGGAGGGCTCGCTGCAGAGGTTCTATATCCCCTCCTGGCCCGCGCTGGACTGAGCCCGGATTAAAGCCGTCAAAGAAGGGTTGGGAAGCGACTGGGTCCTTGCAGACTTGGAAAGAGGACACCGCGGAGCAGCTGGCTGTGGAGGGTTTCCACGGGGTGGGATAGACGGTAGCTTTTAGATGACTCCTCTTAGGCCTGGCGAGTTAGAAACCACGTCTTTGCCCAGGAGCCGCCGGAGAAGGGTGCCAACAGACCCTCCGGCATCAAGTAGGCTGGACGTCCGGGGTGAGCGGATGGGGTGCGGTCCCTCCCCCTCCTCCCCCTGCCCCCTCCTCCTCCCCCAACCTTTGGGAAGTCGAGAGACACCGCTGCTGCTGTCAGAACTCTTTACGTGCGGATTTTTACGGCTGCTGTTCCTTCAGAGACGGGTTTCGAGGCTCCCCAGACTGTCCACGGGTGGCTCGGCTGTTCAGGCCCGGTCTCCCCCTGCATGCGACGGGGCCCGTCTCCTAAGCGGTTCCGGCCGGCCACGTCTTCCCCAGGGGCAAGGGACTCGGGGCGTGTGGGAGGGGATCTCCTGGGGTGCTGATGGGGTAACAGGCCAGGCAGCCCAGCAGGGGTGTGGGGGCATGTGCCAGCCCTGCACGCCCTCCAGATCTGTGGAAGCCGAGCCCCTCCGCAGAGCGATCCTGGCCAGGCCCCTGCGGGCTTTGGCCGCGCACAGATCTTCCCAGCGCCTCCCTGCGTCTTCTCTGTGGCTTCCTGTCTGAAGATGTCTAGTCTAGAGCCATGGCTGGTAAAGTTTCCCAGCGCCCTTGAATCTCATTAAGGTCGAGCGATGGCTGAACTGCCCAGTCGCCTGTTGAAATGGATGCTAGACCCCCCCCCCAGCCCTCCGCCGAGCTGTCATGGATGAAACTGGCCTTGTTTCAGTTGCTTGTTTACAAAATTGTGAAGCTGCCTTTTTACCTCTTTTCGCCCTTGCTCAGGGTGGGGCAAAATCTGTGTCTTTTGGGGGGGGTGTCCTTTGAGTTTGATCTACATGTCTAAATAGATTGCTATAGAAGACCTGGGGGTAGGGTGGGTTTCAAACGCTGCCTGGGGGGGAAGGACGCAACGTGGCCGCTTCTCCCTTCCAACGACCAGGCAGGTCAGAGGTGACTCAAGAGCCGCCCTTTCCTGAGGTGCTAGTTTTCTCCATGAAAGGTACTGCTCAGAAATATAACCCAGACCGCAAGCTGCTCCAGAGTTCTGCAGCCTGAGCAACTTTACAATGGGGGAAATGAGGAGAGGGAGGGGTGAGCTTTATTTTTGCGCTACATTGCATGCCTTTTCCCAGTGTGCCGGGTTTAATGTCCCCCCCCCCCCAATCTGCCTTGCACTGTCTCAGAAGCGCATCCTCACACACAAAACTGGCTAGGTGGGGAAGCAGCCCCCACCGCCCCCAATGGTGGGGGGAATCGCATTCCCAGGCTGTTCCAGTCACTGTCGCCAAACCTCTGGCAAGAGATGAGAAAAGGTCCCCTTACACAGAAAGTTTTGGAGAAGGTGCCAAGGGCTGGGGGCTGCTTGCAGGGTGGCCATAAATCACACTTGGTCCAGGCGGCTGCCCCCCTCTTGGGGTGGGCGGCTGGCCGGCCTGGGCACTAGATCTGCCTTTGACTCCAGTCTGCTTGCTCTCTGGCTGCCAAGAGGCCGTGCCCAGGCCGAGGCCGTTGCCAAACGACGGCTACTGGCCGAAAATAGCAATGCTGGCCCTGACGCAGCTGTCACCCCTCCAGGTGGCCCACGGCCAAAGGGAGCCCTGCCCATGCTCTTCGTTGCGCAACCTGGAGCCTGAGTCAGGCCACCTTCAGCTGTCCACCCCATGCCCGTGCCCCACCTTGGCAAGCACCGTTCCCCCACGCCTGCCACTACCCGTTGCCTCCCAGCTGCTGTAGAAAATGTGTGTGCCTGAAAGGGATGGGCATTGCAACCCAGGCAGGAAGGAGAGCAGTGTATTTCGCACTTTTGATACTGGGGTGGGAGTAGGGTGCCAGGGAATACATAATTTATTGGGCAGCAATTGTCTCCCCCCCCCTTCTTTCTGGGTATCTGTGAACAAGCACTACCTTTATTTTGGGTCTGCTTTGCTTTAAGACTCTTAACCAGTTTGAAGCTGAAATAAACTATTTTAATGTCTGACCACAAGATGATGCAACCTCAACTTTAATTAGCCAGCGGGGACTGTCCAGCTGCTCCTTGGTGGCTGCGTCCACACTGGAAATCCTTTGCGCTGGGCGGGATTCACTTAGGGGCCCTGTTCTTGCATGATGCATCAGGGGCCTTGGCTGAGACGGAGGGCTGGAAAAGGGACGTTGCACCAAACGTGAGCTGCATCAGCTCCTGCGTGTCCCGAGGGAGTCTGAGGGGCAGCTGCATCTTCCTTGGATCTGGGTTCCTACCATCCTCTCAATAAATCCCGTCCCCCAGTGAACCTTCCCTGTGCTTCTCCTGCAAAGCATTGCCTTCTTGGGGGAAAAACGGGACTCAGCGGGTGTTGCTGGATGCATCTTTGGTCTCCCCACCTTCCTGAAAGGACTGATGGAAACTACCAGGACCCTGTCTCTTGCCAGTTTTTCCTTTTGCTGCAGCATTAAGGACTAGCAACTTGGTGTTCTAAAAACAGGAGTCCAAAGGTGCCTCGTACGGGTATTGCAAGGGTAGGATACTGCGGGGACGGGTGGAATCCCCTTCTATTCTCTGAGCACAAAATCAGACATTTTGGGAATGGGACTGCACCGTCTTCACCCCGGGGAGGGCGCACAGCATTTCGAAGAGCAGGTTTGCCCCCAGGAGAGCTGTGTTACCTGTAAGCAGAGAACATAACACGTTTCTTCAAGATCAATTCAGGGCACCGCTTTTTGCAAATGCGGGTATGATTTGCTATTTTGGTTTTTCCAAAAGTAACTTAGATTTTGGGCCCTCAGAGAAGGCTGTTTTCCAAGCAACGCGCATCTCTGAAGCCGCAGAAAAGCAGCTGAAGCCCCCGCCCCAATTTATGTTGACCTCCTGCTGGTGTAGCCCCCAAGTTTGGGAGGGGGAAGGAACGTGGATCCCCAACGTCCTCTCGTCAGCTTCAGCCTTCCAATCTGTGGAATAGGGTAGGAAGCTGGCTTGTCGCCCCAAGCTGAGGGGTGGCCAGCTCAGCCCACCTGAAGGGTACCAGGGCACAGAAGAGGCTGGCAATTCCTCAGCAGGGCAGGACTGCTCTCTGCCCAGTGGCAGCCAAAACACTCTGCATGTAATCTGACATTGGGGGAATGGAATGCCAGGCCCTCCCCAAGCCCCCTTACCAGAAGGATCGTACACGGGAGCGACTTCTACAAGGTCCCCCCCCACGATGCGTAACCCTCGGCAGCCTCGGATGATCTCCAGGGCCTGGGGGGAAGCAAGAACGGGAAGTGGGCAGGCAGAGAGGCCTCTGGGGAACGCTGGCTCCGGCCAGGGGCATCTCAGGACAGTCCCCAAGTGGGACAGGGCCTCTGAAGGCTCCCAGGGCAGGAAGTTAAAGCAGCCCCCGGCCCCCAAAGTCTGGGCAGCTTCTGCTGGGGTGTGTTCCACTTTCCAGTTGCACTCCTGGCCTGATGTTTCCCCAGAACCTCCCTTTGATTGCGCTGTGGAGGACCCTCGTCGCTCTCCTCTGAACGCCCTCTGAGCTCACAGGGTAGGAACGCATTTTCTCTGATTTGCAGGACGAGAAACACTAGCTGGGTTCACACATTAAACCATAGTGGGTTCACAAGCCACCACGGCTGGGCACACACAGCAGAGCTGACCTGTTTACCCTGGCTTACCTGGGCTGGGGTGAGACCCGCAATCTCAGGGGTCCCCGTGCCAGGGGCGTAGGCCGGATCCAGCCCGTCAATGTCAAAGCTGATGTACACAGGCTTGTCCCCCATCTGCTTCCTCACGTCCGCCATCAATGGGACCAGCGACTTCATCCAGCAGTCTTCCGCCAGTACCACCCGGAAACCCTGTTGAAAGGAGGGAGGGTCTCTGAGAAGGGGCCTCTATGATTGGAAAGGGAACACAGGGGTCTTCCAAAAGGGGTGGGCTCCTCCCAGCCACACAAAGCTTTCTGCTATCTGAGAGTAAGTCCCAGTTAGCTTAAAGGGTGGATTTGCACAGGGAATGCCCATGTTGCACAAGCACTCCCTGTTCAAAGCTGAATGTGAGTCACTCCCAGAAGCCTCCCTGCACAAAGGAAGGCAGACTGATTGATTGATTGATTGATTGATTGATTGATTCATTCATTCATTCATTCATTCATTCATTCATTCATTCATCATACTCATACAGCCGCCCATCTCACAAAATGTGACTTTGGGGAGACATTAGGAGAAAGACAGTGGAACAACCTGCCGCAGGAGGACGACAGGCTATATAACATTGAATCCAGGCCTCCAAAGCTCTGTTGCTGATTCTGGAATTAAGTGGGGGTTGACTGAGGGGGCTTCAAGGACCCTTCCTCTGCATCCCTCCTCCATTCACCACCCACCCCAGCAGTTTTAATCCCCCATTTTGCTTCTGCCCCAGAAATCTGGTTCTGCTAGAAAGAAGGACCCCTCTTCTTCATTGGGAGACCTAGAGAGATTTCCAACGGGGGCCGCAGGGCTCACCTGATCCCAGCAAAACTTGTATGGATCTGGAGAGTAGGAGGACCCCCGGATCCCAATCTGAATGACCCGCTGGCAATCGAGCAGCCCGTCTTCCACGCAGCGCCGGAATGGGGTGCCATGGTAGATCCGTTCCCCCAGGGCACGGTCACCAGTGTCGGTATGAGCATCCACATGGACCAGTCCCACCGGGCCATGCCTGTGGGGAGGAGAGGGTGGCTGGCACCCTTGAAAGACCCACAGCGCCCACTTTTCCGCAACTGCCAGCCCCACTTTGGACTCACTTTTCTGCCATTGCCTGCAGGATGGGGTATGTGATCGTGTGGTCTCCGCCTGCAAGGCCCAAAAGCAGAGTAGATGACTAGCAGCTCCTGAGCTTTTACGTGGGCAGAAATCTGTGGAACTGCCCGCCACATGATGGTACGGAGGGGGAGATGAGTAGCCCTCGCATGGTGCAGACTGACCCTACCATCTCTCTCTGTCTGTCTGCAGCCACTCGGCTTACCCAGTGTGAGGGGGATGCAGCTGCCCGCCACAATCTTCCGAAAGGCTTCCCGGATTTGCCGGCAGCTGTCCTTCAGATCATACAGGTTGACGTGGACGTCCCCAATGTCGGCAACCAGGAGCGAGTGGTAGGGATCTGCCCCGGTGCTTGGGTTGAAAGCACGCATCATGGCTGACTCAGCACGGAGGTGGCGAGGGCCAAACCTGGAGAAGCATCTGCTTTCAGTCTGCATTGTGCAGCCCGTGGAAAAGGCAATGTGTCGGCCACCTTGACTTCTTGTAGTGCAACATGGCATGCACACATGTGCTCCTAATGGCAGCCCCATTTGATAGGATCCCACCCCCCTGCCTGGAGATACGTGGGGTGCCAACTCTGCAGGCACTCCAAAGCCCAGCCAAAGCCGTTTGCTTCCAGCTGTCCGGAAGTGGGCTGGATGCTCCGCTGAACCTTTAGGTGTCTTGCAAATGAAATTAAAACACACTAGACATTATGCTTAAGCAACCCGCTGCCACAGAGCTGCCCAGGCTCCATTCCCTGTGAGAACGAAGTGGGCTCAGATGCTCCATGTTTCAGGGCACAATGCTCAAAGTGGCTCTCTGGAGCTGCCAAGGGGACTGAGAGGGTAGCACTTGGGCTGATGTGCTGGACGGTGGCCCATCTGGAGTCAGGTGGGCTGGCGCCCCCCTGGCTGCTGCCCTCCAAATGGGGTGCTCCTCTTTCACCGAGTCAGCCAGGCAGCAAAGGCCAGGCAGAAGTGTTCCTGGAGTTCTGAGCCCAGATTAGCCATCCCCACCAGGGCACCTTCTGAGCCTGCTGGACTGTGGTGCCCGCTCTCTGTGGCCTACGCCCATCTGGAAGCAGCTGAGCTTGGATCAGAAGGGCCCAACCGGAGCCACAGGAATGGGTAACGTTAACCGCTAAAGAGCTGGCAAAATGGTCCAAGGCGGAGATAGCAAACTGGGTAAATTATGTCGATTATGCCTGTAATTCGATGCAGGCCTTTTCCCTGCCTGAGTGGCAGATTGAAAGCCCATCCCACAAAGTCCTGCCCCCCCAGCGAGCCTTCACCCCCCATCCCCAGAGGGTTGCCCTTACCTGGCCCCAGGGCGGTTGGAGGTCCCGGTGTCCAGAGGGACCCCCACGAACGCCACATCCAGCCCTTCAGCCGAATCCCACACGGGCAGTCTGAACATGGAGCATATCCCCACGGGCCTGGCCGTGTCTTCAGCGCTGGGGGGCATGTTGAAAGCAGAGCCCGAGGCCTGGCAAGGGCAGGGCGGCCTCCTGGCCAGGAGGCCACGCAGAAGGGAGCCCCCGGGGGGCTTGGAGCCAGTGCCCCAGGGGGCTGGGCAGGCCCAGCTGCAGCAGGAGTGCAGGGCCAGGACAGGGGCCATTCGCAGGGGTGCCTGGACCCCGAGAAACAAGCCCTGAAAGAGGGCTTTGCCCCCCCAGGCAGAGAGGCTGCCCATGCCCCAGCAGCGGCGGCAGAGGAAGAGGCTTCCTAGTGGCTGCCAAGGAGAAATGTCTCCCAGTCCCTCCCTCCTCCCAGTGGCCAAAGGGCAAAGGGCACAGCACTGCCCACCTTCTGGGGGATGGACCAGGGAAGAGAAAACCTGCCCAAGCCTGGCATGTTGGACAGCTGAGAAGCAGTAGTGAATTTAGCATCTGGATGACCGTAAACCCCTCCCCCCCGCTTTCCTCCACCATTCCAACTCTTAAACTTTGGCGACCAGAAATAAAAAACCCTTGAAGAAACCCTTTTAAAGCGATGTGAATTAGCAGGTGCCTGGACTGCAGCCAACGTGTGGTGACCTGGTGCCTGCTTTGAAAGGGCAACCACAGGTTGTTCAGGCCGCCTTCCTCGCCCGCAGAAAACCAGCAGCTCCGGGTTTTCTACAAAGAGAGGCTTCTCTTTCGAATGAAGCCATCCCGGAGTTCCCGAGCTGCCGTTCCCGAGGACAGGGCCGAAGAGGAGACCAGGGAGAAACCACACAGCACGCACTCAGCAAATTTGATTCAGTTTTAATGTGGGTTGAAAGAAGGTCCCCACGGGTCTCCCCCCTGCTGCGCCTTGAAAGGAAGGTACTGCTCCCCAGAAACGCCTGCCCCACCTCCCCAGGGCTGAGCCCAAGGCCAGGGTTGATGCCCCCTTCGTGGAAGAGACTGCCTCGAGACAAGGGCTGCTTGGCTCTTCGGCACTTCTCCCCCTTGCAGGAAGACGGTGGATCGTGTTTTCTGGGACAAGGGAGCCAACTCCCCCACACATACGCCAAGCTACTGATTAACAGGCAGGCCGAGCAGAGGCCAAGGTCACCCAGGCTTTAAAAGAAAGTCACAATCCAGAACCATCCGACTCACCCCGCTTAGGCCGGACGGTTCACGTGCCAGGTTGAGCCTCTGTTACGTGCCTTTTCCCCTTTTTTGGCAAAAGGAGCTGAGCCCCCCCCCCCCACCAGCTACTGGAAATCTTAGCCTGTTTGGCTTCCAGCCTGAGGAGCTGCTGCCAGCCAACCTGAAAATATTCAGGGCTAGAAACTTGATCCGCCTTTCCCCCTCCCCTTTGCACTTGTCCCCAAACACATTACCCAAAAAGATAAAAAGATCTGATTTCCTGGGGATTTCCAGCCAAAACCCAGAAAGCCTGCCTTAAGCCACTGGAAAAACCTCCCCACACCAAAAACTCCATGCGCAACTCTGCCAACCCCAGCCCATCGTACTTGCACACACCAGCGCGCTGCCTGTCCTCTGCCACTGAAAGAAATCTATAGTACTAAGGAGGGTGCCAATCTTATTTTGGATTTCTGAAGGGGAGCCAGCATCTTCCCCACTGCCTGCCACAACTGAGGCGTGTGCCTGTCCCTGCCACGCTCCTGCACGCTGCTCACTGGATGACCAAGGGCATGCTTCTCCCTTGCGGCCTGCGGGCCCCACCCGTCTCGCCCCTTCCCAAAGGGCCCACCTTCCAGGACATGGGGAGCCCTGCCCAGAGGTTGGCTGCTGCTCCTTCAGGCCGGCAGATGTGCATCGGGAAAATGCCATGCCAGCAGGGGAGGCCGGTGCCTGTAAACGGGCAGATGGGCCTCTTCTTGGGAATTCCTGGCCAGGGACTCTTCCTGGCGAAGGGCCCCCGTTAACCACACAGTTAGAACTTGTGGGAAAAGAAAACGCCACCAGCAACGAAGGAAATAGCTGCTTGCATTGGAGGAGGATTTTTTGTTTTTTGGGGGGGTGGGTGGCAGCCAGACATTTAAGGGCAAGACCTTGGAAGCCCCAAAAGGGTTGAATATTTCCATTATTTCCACATGGGGGCAAATCTGTTCTACTGGAAACACTGACCAAAAGAGAATCGCGATAAAGCAGACGATTATATTTATCCCACTCGGTTTAAACTTAGGAATTACACGCAACAAAGGCAAATGATTGTTTACCACCCAGGTCTGGGTTCTAGATCACTGAACGAAAGGAGGTTACAGGCATTTTGCTCTGATACTTGCTTCCCTATATCGTCAACCTTAAATAAAGGAATTTTAAATTTTAAGTAATATGCAGCTCAAAACCCTAGTTGTGAATTCTACCCATTTCTGGTTGTGCACCCCAAGCCAAGCACGAAACAAGTAACTCAGATTCGGGCCTGGACTAGAGCCCGGCTCCCACCAGTCTGGAAAACCTCGCCCTCACCGCTCTTTTCGAAAAAGAGGCCGCTCTCCAGCAGAAAAGCCCCATTGTGCTGCCGCCTCCCTCCCAGCTCAATGAATCTCAGACTTGGGGAGAAAACGCTGGCTTCCACGGCTGAACGCCCCTTGCACTACAGCACCCCAACACGGAAGCCGCCCTCCCCCACGGGCCCCAAAACAACAGGAGGCCGTAATCAGCTGAGAGCTTTCAGTGAAGCGGGGGCTGAGCCACCCTCCTCCAGCAGCAGAGCAGGGCCGCGGCCTGGCAGAGGTCGTCGTACTCCAAGTTGGTGAAGAAGCCCCTCTTCAGGCGAGACTCAACCCCACGGCCACCTCCGAGGCGGCTGGTCAGCAAAGCCGCAGCCGATTGTTGAAGCAGCCAGGCCACCAGCTCGCGGAGACAGAGGTCTGTCCGGCTGAGACCTGGTTCACCCCAGAGGCTCAGGTGGAGGATGTTGGCCGCCGTTCGGGCAGAGGGCCTCTGGAAGAGAAGCAGTGAGGGAAGGTCACCCACAGGCTGAGCTGGCTCCACTAACCAACGAGAGATGGGCCCTCGCAAATCTCTGGGCACGCTGGGGCATCTGGCCCAGCCCCAAAGAAGCCAGCTAGGTCCCCAGGAGCCCAGCTGAGGGGGTGGCTGCCCCAGAAATCCCTTTGGGAAGGAGCTATCGGGGAAGTCAGCCCCATGACCAAGATTAGTCCGAGGCAGGACACTTTTAAAAAGAGAATTCAAGTTTCCAGCTCCCCAGGCTGGCGTCCAGCTTCTGGGCCAATGCCGCCACGACGGAAGCGCCGTCCACACCTTGGCTGGGCTCCGCTTCAGGAGCATTGTGACCAGCTTCGTCACTTCTGGGGCTGCTGTGGAGGGCACGGGAGGCAGCTCCGCCTCGCAGTAGCTCCGGCTGTCCAGGACGGCTCCCCCCTGGCCGTAGAAGGGGTTCCCGGGCCCGAGGATCTCGTATGCCAGGGCCCCCACGGCCCACACGTCTGCCTTGCTGTAGTCGATCACCACGCCTGGGCCTGGGACGGCAGTGGCCACCTGAGAAAGGTGGGGAAAAGGGGTTTAAAGGAGGTCCCTGGGAAAAAGCGAAGGATCCTAAGGGTGAAATGCTGCACTACGGGATCACAGATGGAGTCACATTGCCTTTTGTTCTCCTCATCCATCTCCCTCTCTCTCATCTAAATTTCTCCACCACCCATACTGTATTGTGACGACTGGGTGGTTTACAAACGGATAAATGAAGCATCGTTCTTTTAGATCGAGGACACAGCTTTAAAAATATAGCAGTGAAGATTCCTAAAGGATTCTTTAGGACTGTTTATTTTATTTTGTTTTATTATTCTCTTCGATTGGTACTGTTTTATTTATCAACATATTTAGCTTTATTACTGTATTTTTAATGTGGCTACCTCTATCTGTATAAAAAGTCTCTTGGGGTAGAAATATTCAACACAGAGCATTCCTAGACTTCCACTTAAAATATCCACTTGCGCACATATATATATAAACACCTCCGCCTGAGTTCTGTTCTGTTCCCCTTTTCATTTCTTAAAATATTTCAACTAAGCAGCAGCCACAGCAACAAGGAGAGGCAGAGTAGGGGGACATTTAGTTCGATCCAACAAAGATCCTCATGACGTTAAAAGTTTCTGCCTTCCTCCTGAAGAGGATGTTTGAGGATTCACGCAACGGTCTTGTCTGCTGCCTTCCCTACTTTTTATAGTCCCTTTATTTCAACAGAAAAAAAGAGAAATGCTTTTCGCCCTCCCTCTCCCGAAAAAGTTACCTCAGGCGCCATCAGGCAGGTATTGCCCCCGCGATCCACGTACCAGCTGGGAAATGGCAGCCTCAAGCCCAGCTTTTCGTCAGCCAAACAGCACCCAAAATCGGTGATGACCAGCCCTGGGCACCCTGCTGCAGGAGACAAGGAGAGACCCCTGGAGTCCACAGCAGCCGTGCCAGGGGGTGGCCCTTGTTGGGACCATTGCCTGCGTCTCCTCGCCTGGAACGGCTTTCACACAACCCCCAGCAGCCGCGGTCTCAAGTGAATAAATGAAATGGTAAATAAATGAAAAATACAACGTACCAGAGTCAAATTCCACCAGAACATTGTCTGACTTCAGGTCTCTGTGAGCCACTCCTTGGCGGACGAGGTGGTCCACCCCTTCCAGCAACTGCAGGATCATCAGGGTCCCCAGCCAGGGGTCCGGGCGCCCCTCGGAAAGGTACTGACGCAGAGTGCCCGGGTAACTGGGCAGGGCAAATGAGAGGAAGGGCACCATCAGCTGAAATGCTTCCGCTGCGAACCTAACTGCAGATGCAGGTGACACCTGGCACTATTCTGCCCTTCCACTTCTAACTTCCCTGGTAGGACAAGACCACTTTGCGCATTTCTCCAAATGGGCTCAGCTCAGGAGGGCCGAATGGGGTGGGTGGGAGTGCTGTTAAGCCTAGCCCCTCCCAAGTATCAGCCGGCCCGCAGCTTCTTGCAGTTCTCCACCTCTGGCTGGCCCCAGACATGGGGCCTGGGGGCTGCTCAGCTGGGCTGTACAGACCTGTTCAGAGGTCAGACAATTAGGGCCCAATAACAGTCGTTATGGGGAGAGGGAGTGGCTGAGAAAGGGTGCTGTCTCCCAGGTGCTGTCCAGGGTGCTGAACGATGGTCGGATCGTTCAGGGATCCAGCTCCCCTCCACTAAGCTGCGGATTTGATCCTCGAGGACAACGTTCCTCACTGACCTGTTGCAAAATTATTCTTCATTTGATTTATATCTGGACTTTTTCCCCAGAGGGCTCTCAAGGCATGTACCATCGAAACCCCAACGTGCCTATTCAGCCTTATTCTCTCTCTGAATGGTTCTGCATTCCAATCTTGCCACTTTAAAGTGGCTTCCTGCCCGAGTTTGCCACCAAACCACCCTTCCCTCTCTCTGGACCTCAATTTCTCCTCTTGCATCTATTTCAGGCTTGCAGACCACTCCATCCTATCCATACGTTTTCCTGCAAAACCCCAAAACCAGAAACTCCAAAGAAAAAACACCCATTTCATGATATCCAGCTTAGTTACTCATAAAGGGCCCCATTCAGGTGACACCTGGCAGGAAGAGAAATCCACGAAGCCGCCATCTTCCCAGCAGATGTCTCAACCTGATTCTCTGCTCCAGTGAATCAAAGATTTTTGAGAGACAAGGAACACGCCTGACCCCCTCCAACTGTGTTTCTTGATCAGCTGGCAGGAAGGAAGGGCCTTCGTGCCTAAAGATTCACAAACAGCAGGGCCTGAAAGTACCTCTCTGGGCCTCATATGTCTGGGCCTCATATGTCTGGGCAGAATTAACTCCAAACCATGAGGACTAGAAACCTGGAATGCATTCAGGTTATGAACTGGCTGATTGCTTTGCCTTACTTCTTCATCACCAGGAAGAGGGTGCGGCTGTGCCCAATTCCAGAGGGATTCAAGGTGGAAGGCAGAACATCTGGATAGTCCACCGTGGCGCCTGGAAGCAGCGGGACGTGAGATGTGAAAGCTCGAATCACCTGGATGATGTTGGGGTGAGGTTTCAGCCACTTCTTCCCAAAGAAGCATTTCCTGTTTCAAGACAATTATCACAATCCAGCAAATTCTGAGCCAAGCATGCGTGCCTCAGGAGAATCCCTAAATCTCAGTGCCGAGCCACAATTTTGCCCTTGGCACCAGCTGATGGAACACAGGATCCAGTAAACCACAAAAACAAAACCTTGGAAATCTGCTGTACAGGAAATGCTGGATAGGTATTCAGGTCTGGAAACAACAACAAATCACTAGCCAAAACTGTTCTATCTCTGATTTTTAAATTATCAGTGTGTGGCTGACTTATAAATGCAGCTCTGGCCTAGAGGCTTTCCTCAAACTGAGGACAAAATGGGTGACATAATTCCCTGCTGACTATTCCATACTCATTTCTACACCAGTGTAAAGTTTGGAACAGCCAATGTTCACAGGACTCTTAGAAATCTATCCGTGCTTTTCAGCAAGGATGGAACAGAGAACTAAAATATCCTACTAAGAACAAAAGATGAGAGAAAAAAATTACGTGGTGAAAAAGAAGATAAATAGCAACTTTTTGCTTTGGATCTGAGGTCAAATATTCAAGGAGAAATACAAGAATCTCTGGTACCACAAGGGGCATTTTTATGGGGTTTTCACTGTTTCAGGAGATAAACATCCCATGAATGACTGCTCATCTTCTCTGGTTTTGCTGGAATCCTAGGTCAGGTTGCAAAATTTAACCCTTTTCTTTTTCCTTTTCAGTGCCCACACCATTCTTCATGGGCCAAGTCCTCCAGAACTGGCAGTTCATACCTGGGCCTAGCAACTGCTCCAAATTCTCCGGAAAGGGCACGGCTGCTGGCTGGAACAAGCTCCCGAGACATGGTGGCGAGGATTCCTTCGCTGGAAGACCCAGCCTAGAAAAGCCAGCATCAGACAAAGGTGCTGACTGCATATAACAATATACAACTATAGTAATTTTTGTTTCTATTCTTCTCCAGCACCTCTCTCGTTCCTTGTTTCATTTTGTCAATGACTTTTAATTTATTTAATAGATAAAAGTGTTAAGTGCAAATTGCAGGGACCGAAAGGTATCCTTGGTCCCCATAAAGTGACTAAATGTCTAAGAAGTGTCCTAAGGCAGGATTAGGCCAACATTTTTTTTTTCTGGAAATCAGTCAGAGAAGAAGCCATTTTGGCCCTTTTAGGGAAAGAGCTGCCTTTCTAGGGGCGTGGCTGTAGCCTAGGCAGCCATCCGCCTGGGCTGCTTTAAATTGGTTTCGTAGACCCAGCAGGGATTTCCTGCTCTATGATTCTCCATGACAATTTTCTTTGAATTGTAATTTTGCCCAGAATAATGGTTAAGTTAACCAGCCAGTAGCTGCCTACGGTACGTTCCCCTTAAACCCTTTTTAAAGAGTGGAATTATATTGGCTATTTTCCACTCCTTGGAACAGATCTCCTAATTCCATCGTTGGTTTTTGTTTTTAGATTTTCAGGATAGTTCCGATGCTATCTATTATATTATATTTATATTATATTATATTATTTTATATTATGTTATATTAATTATATTAATTATACTATACTATACTATACTATATCTCTATCTATATATCTTCAAATGTGATCCAAAAGAGGCACCCCAGTATGCAGGGCTGCAAACTGAATACCTGTCTACCACTCTTTACGCAGCCACGGATTTGCATTCTCACCTTTGCTTAATCATTCCTGAGACACTAACCAGCCCTAATATATCCCCATTGGGGGAGATGGGCGGTGATATAAATTTAAATAAATAAATAAAAATAAATAAATACGGTTGCATGCGCGTATCTACGCTGAAATAAGTATTTGCTCTAACAGCCAGAAAAACCAGAGTGGTTTCTTACTGAAATATTCCACATCATTTTGATAGCCAACGGAAATCCTTCCTTCCAGCCCTCGGCAGCACCCTGGACGTCCGAGTGCTCAGGGTCCCCCTGCTTGGGCGCCATATCTCTGTCACCCGCGGGGGCGGCGGGAGCAGCAGCCTCATACACAGCACCGCTGCAGCCTTGGCCGATCGACTGGCCGATGAAATACTCCTCCAGTTTGAAGCCCCGCTGGGCTAACAGCCCCAGGGTGTCTTTCCGAGGCTTGTTCCTCTGGATGAAAATGGTCTGGGGCGGGAAAGAAGACCATCCCTGTTAGAACCTTCTTTATGCAGCGTTAAAAGGAAAACTTGGCTCAGTCGCTTCTGGCTACAAGGGAAGGGCAGGGCCTCCTTGGCCGGTCCAGCTCAGAGATCAGCCGCCCTCTGGCTTCATCAAGCCCTGCAGCAGAGTCCCGGTTCCCCAACATTTTGGCTGCCTGGTCGTTTAGCTACTGCTATAATCCTCTATACAGGTAGTCCTCGATTTATGACTACAATTGGGGCCGGAACTTCCGTTGCTAAGTGAGGTGGTTGTTTAGTGAGTCACACCCATTTTACAACCTTTTGCCATGGTTGTTAAGCGAATCACCTGATCGTTAAGCAAATCCGGCTTCCCCCGTTGACTTTGCTTGTCGGAAGCCAGCTGGGAAGGTCGCAAATGGCTATCACGTGACCCTGGTAAGCTGCAACCGTCATAAACACATGCCAGTTCCCAAGCGCCTGAATTTTGATCAGGTGGCTGCAGGGACGCTGTGATGGCCATAAGTGTGAGGACCGGGCTAAGTCACTTTTTCCAGGGTCATTGTAACTCCGAATGGGCACTAAATGAATGGTTCTAAGTTGAGGACTACCTGTATAAACCACCTGGCCTACAATCCCCCCTTTTTCCTGCTCTGGATCTATTTTGGAGTTAATCAGGTGACAGTGGCAATTGGTTCTCCAGAAGCAGGAGAGGAAAAAAAGTGTTTTTCAGGTGAAATCAGCAACTGATTTTACAGAAAAACACTTTTCCCCCCTCCTGCTTTGGGAGAATCCCTGGCTGATCTCCCCCGAAAAGCCCACTTCCCCCTCCTGCTCCGAGAGAGAAAAAAGGGCTTTTCGGGGGAGCAGCCACGGATTCTGCAGAAAAGCACTTTGCCCGCTCCTGCTTCCGGAGGGCAGAGCGGCGCTCCCGGGCGAGGGCGGCCACGGGCCTCCGGGAGGGCCTTCCCGGCCTGTTGGCCTCACGGGGGGAGCCCTGGACCCGCTCCCCCCAAAACGAGGCCCACCCCGCCCCTCCCGGGCCCAGGATGCTGGGCCGCGGCGCGCTCCGTTGCCCCGGCAACGCGGCCCGCACCTGGATGTCCCGGCAGGCCGCGGCCGCGCGCCTCTCCTCGGCCGCCGCCGGCTCCAGCAGCGCCAGCCCCAGCCCCAGCGCCAGCCCCAGGCGCCGCGGGGTCGGCAGGGCGCGCCGCGGAGGGGCGCCGCGCAGGCCCAGCCGGGCCGCGGCCAGGCGCAGCAGCAGGAGCCCCGGGGGCCGCGCGGGAGGGCCGGCCGAGAAGCCGCCGCGGGGGCGGGCGGCGGGGAGGGCCGGCCCCCCGAGCCAGCCCCGCAGCAGCCCCCGGCCCAGCCGCGCCCCGAGCCCGAACGCCCGCCGCAGCGCCATGGCCGCCCAGCGCAGGCCTAAGGGGCGGAGCCGGGCAGGGGCGGGGCGCCCCGGGGCGCGTGCAGAGGGCGGGGGGCGGAGACTCTCCTGCGGGCTCCTTTAATGGAAGACGCCCACGGAGCGGCCCCCTCGGCCGCTCTTCGGGCGAGCGGACCACAATTCCCAGAGTTTCCCGCGCAGCGCGCATGCGTGCCTGCGTGCAGCGGATGCTGGGAGTTGAAGTCCTGCGCTGCGGCACGGTGGGTTGCTCTTTTGGGGACGAGCGGAGCAATTTGCGGGGCGGGGGGTGGAAAGGGGCCGATAAAATTCGAATCCTGATTTCTCAACGGGGTGGATCCGGGAAGGCTGTGTAAATCTTGCTAGCAATCAATTTATTTATTAAACTGAAGACTCTTCCGATGCATGATTCAGTCCTATAGGCAAACTTGGATTGAAAGTCCAGGTTTATTGTTTGGGGGGGCTGAGTTTTTTCTTCCCCTATGCTGGTCCCCGCTTTGTGACATGAGCCTGAGAGGGAGGCTCGGCTGGCGCCCACGTCAGCATCATTCCGGCACGGGGCGGGGAGATCTTTTTCCCAGGCTTTTAAATCGTACCCGAATTGTTTTAATTCGTAGCGATTTAGATGTTGAATGACCGCCTTTGCTGCTCCCTAGTTTGCTTTCATTTTGCACGTACATGTCTTTGTTCAAACTGTATTTTTTGTGCGTGTTTTAGAAATGGTCATCCACCCAACGTTGGCTATTGGCATAATAGCGTAGTCATTTAAACAGCATAATAAATGCAATTTTAAAAGGTTCCTGCTTTGTTCTTGCCTTACCGAATGTTAAAAGTGAAAATTAAAAGTTCAGTTTGATCTTTCAAAATCTCTCTCTCTCTCTTCGATACACGCTACATTCAGATTGGCGGAGCAACTAAGCAGTAATTCTAATAATACGGTTTTGAAAAGAAGGGCTGCAACAGCAGGTTAAAGAGAGGGTCGTGCAAACAGTTCGAAAAAACCTTGAAGAATTGAAAGGGGGTTTCTGCAGTCTGTAAAAGAAAACAAGGTTGGTGTCGGATTAGCCTCCCTGGAGAGCTGTTTTAGCAGCACCAAATGAAGCTCCGGAGGGCGATGATTATGACGATAATGATAATGGTGCAACATTTATGGAAAGTCATGAGCTTGGCTCAGCTTCCCACTTTCAGTACGAGGACAATAATACTGGTTACCTAGGAGAGTTGCTGTATGGACCCAAAAAAATTAGAAGCACACACAAGGCATTTTGGGGGATGCATTGGATTTTTTTTCTTACCATGTGTAGCCATGCTGGCTGTTAACGATGGGAACAGGATTGTACCTTACTTGGAGAGCACCAGGAGGAAGAGGGGAGGGCCACCAGTTCAAGATCCTATTTCAGAGAGAAGCTGGACGGGTCTTTCCTGGAAACTGCTAGCAACAGTCAGGGCCAGCCAGCGACATCTCCTGGCAGGGAGTTCCAACGTCCAGAGGGAAGGATGTGGAATAAGTGCCCCCCCCAGCTGATCTGAATCCAAGGAGTGGTCTCTTGAGAGAGGGCTCCCACTGTGTTGCAGAGGCCAGGCCCCCTTCTGAGGGCGGTGAACAGAGAAATGAGTGTTGCATTTCTCAGCCTGAGGATGAAGGCGGCCAGGCCAAACCCCTTCCAAAAACGCTGCCTAGGGACTTGTCCAAGTGGTTGCCAAGGGCCAAGACTGACTTGAAGGCACCCCCCCCCAAATCTATCTAAATATGGTAGAGCAATTTCCTCAGAGGGAGGGGCTGGGGGTAAGACGATGAGTGTAAAGAATATGGAGACCATGGACTCAAAAAAGTGAGACGACTGTTTATATCTTGGGGTGGGGTGGGGTTGGGTGGGGGCCGTAGGTCAGTGGCAAAGTATCCAGAGTCACCTCCGGCCCCTCTGAGGCAGGCTGGGAAGGACACGGTCCAAAGCTCTAGGGGCCGCTGGTCACTTGAAATGATGCCAGGGATCCTGATTGCGTCAGCAGCACCCGCCAGGAATGCAAATATCGGAATGTTGCAGTCGCCTCCCTTTTGAGGGGAGGTTTAGACATCCCTCTGAACCTGACATAAATAGCTTTGGGATGGAAACATGGGCAAAGTTTCTTAATTCAGGAGGCATCGGTGCATTGGAGGTATGGGGAAGCAGCGAAGCATCACCGGTTTCCTTGTACCCTTCAGATCTTCAGATGTTCCGGTCCAAACGACAAGGGCAGAAGGTCCTCTAATGTCTTCTGTATGTATGTTCCATCCATCTTGGTCAGAAAGATTTCCCATTGTTCACCAAACTAGAAAAAAAAACCCACAACTGTCTTACATCTCAAGTATAAGACTTCAACAGAAGAATTAAATTTGGGAGAAGTGGCTTATTTCAACTGAAAATTATAAAAGTAGAGACCAAGCTCACGCCACAGCCTAACATGCAACTTCTTTAATCGTGTTTTATTCAAAAAGCTGCACTTGGCTGGGTTCACGCAACCTGCTGAGTTGTAAAGGTTGGATTTGTATGTTTAATATGATTTAAAATCACCTCCCATAGACCTCTAGATTGCTAAATGGAGGTTGATCAACACCCCCCGCTCCCCAAAAAACTTTCCATGAATGGCTTCTCAGCACTTTGTGGAATCTGAGGACAAAATGAAAGGAGCAGAGTGTGAATTTCTGGAGGTAAAGTGGGATATAAGTACACCAACTGAAGTCACACTTCGTTTCTGCTGAAACCAAGTCCCACCCCTGGATGCTTACGCCACACTAAAGGTACCAGATCTTAAAATGCCCCCAGATAGTTTGTCGCTTGGGTTCCGAAGTGGTTTAGTGGCCTTTCCAACCGAAATCCTGCCTTGTGCCAATCCCACAACCACACGGGAGGGCAGGAAGCACGCAGGATGGCGCGTTACGCTGGAAATGCTGCTCAATGGCCGCGCGTGGGATCAGGGAGGCAAAATCCCGCGCATCCGGATGTCTGCTGGGCATAGGGTTGCATCAAGAATGGATCATCGATTACTCGGGAGGAAAGGGTTGAAAGTTTCTGCTTTTTGAAATAAATGCAACTTAGTCGCCCTGGGTGTCTGCCAGCCGTTAAACAGTGAAAGTTGGCAGTGAGTCTACAAAACCTTTGCACTTCGCTTTGCGTAAAAATCCTGCTCAGTTTAAGTGAAGGTTAAGTAGGTTCAGCACTGTATTCCTGCAGAAAGCAAGATGTCGTCTCTGGAAAACACACCCAGGAATGCTGTGGCTTTAATTTCATTACCATGAGTCATGCTGGCAGGAGACGATGGGACACGCAGACGTGGAAAAGCCTTTAGGCTCTTCTAATTTTGGAAACCTCTCTTGTGGCTGACTAACCTTGTGTCAATCAAAGGCAGCCTCCTATGATGGTTGTATGGAGCAGGGTCTCTCAACCTCAGTAACTTTAAGATATGTGGACTTCAGCTCCCGGCATTGAATGGAATAAAGGGAAAAAACTTCACCCAAATATATATTTCTGGACGAGGGGAAGACAGGCCAGCTGATGGGAATGAAAAGCAAGGCCGTGTTTGGCTTTTGGGAAGGGACAGGCAGAGGTAGAGAACATGGTGTTTTACCTCTCGGAGGACTTGTCTGCAAGCTCCACAGGGGAGGGCGTATGACTCTTGGCTGTTGCTGTTAAAAAAAGGAGAAAATAAAATTCACGGATCTTACATTTAATTCTGGAGGCTAAGACAGACTCCCTGCATCTGTGTTTCTCAACCTTGGCCACTTTAAGACGTGTGGACTTCAACTCCCAGAATTCCCCAGCCAGCCATGCTGGCTGGGGAATTCTGGGAGTTGAAGTCCACCCGTCTTAAAGTGGCCAAGGTTGAGAAACACTGCCCTACATCAAGAGTTATATTGCACGTTGGGCTTGCGTCCCCACCCCCAAGAGATGCCCCCACTCCAGTGACAGGGAGCCCTGCTCAGCTCGTGGCCAATGTCCCCTTCAGTGACAGGTTCTAGCTCATGAAAAGGGCTTTCTTCTGCTCCTATACTCTCCAAATGGAAAGCAATACCACATCGTGGCTTTTAAATCTAGGGCACGCCCAAGCCAGTGTTTTTTTTCGCTCTGTGTTATTCCAAGGAGGGGTGGAATTTGTGTTTGGCAGCAGACCGACAGACAGAAAACTCCTTCTGGGTGTTTTTGGGGAGAGCTCAAGGAAGTAACTCTTTTTTCTTCCTGAAAGGTAGATATAACCAGATGTTCACTAAGCCTTCAACCGGCTGTGCAGCTTCCATCCTGAGATCCAGCTTCAACGGTAAACTGCACAGCTAAAAAAAAAATCTGGCCTCACTGAGGCCTTTCCTAATTACATTCAATGAAACCCACAATCCTAGATTTCAAGGCATGCCCACTGTGTGCCCATAATGTGCCAGCTGCTTGCCCTGAGTTTCAGCTGCTGGGAGTGCAGGGAAAACAACGCCTTCCCAGCAAAGGCCATGCCCTGTGCGTAACAAAAGGAGGATGAATGCCACCTACCAGCTGATGGCCATGGCTTGAAATTTTGTGTGACCTTCAGACACGGCCTTCTGGATGGCCGTTCGCTCAGCACAGACCCCCAGCGGATAAGATGCATTTTCAACATTGCAACCTGGGGGGAAAGGGTATTTAAGGTGTTGTCCCTAACCCTAACCCAGGAAGACAACCTAGAGCTTTCCAGATGTTGCTAAGCCATATCTCCCAGCATCCCCTGCCGGCCAGAGGGGTGCTGCCACTGCTGGTACCCCAGAAAGCTTGCCCCAGTGCCACCGTGGCAGAGCTCCGAGGCATCTTAGACATAGAGATGCTGACTCATCCAGCCTCTGAAGCTTGGGGCAAAGGATGGTGCAGAAAGGCCCTATCAGCCAAGAAGGGTCCTCGGGGACATGGTAGACTGAGCTTGACTGCCTGGAAGACTGCCATTATTTTGCCCCTTAATTTCTCTGGGCCGGGAGGTGAGGGTCCAGGCAGGCTGGCGTAAGCTTGGGGGTGCTGCTCCTGGCTTCCTTACCTGTGAAGATCTTCCCCTCTGAGGTCAGGAGCGCCGCGCCCACGGGGTACTTGCTGTATGGGCAGTAGGCGAACCTCTTGGCTTCTTGACACGCGGCCAAAAGGCACCGAACCGCCTCCAGTCCAACCCCCGCACCAGCCCTGGCGCTGCCCAATGGGATGCTTCGCGGCTCGTGCGCCATGGCCCTAATCACGACGGCCCCGGGGAAGAAACAGAGATGGGTGTACACGGTGAGTTTTCCTCTTCCTCAGCTGGTGCCCGGGTGGCATCTGAGATGGGTGTGCCTCTGTAGCGCTTTTGGAAAAGTGCCACCCTCCATGTGCCAGCAGGCACCTTCCTACATTGGCACAGCAGGCCGCCACTCCCTGCACGGGGGAGCCCTCTCGCCCCACACAAAGTTTCGAGCTGTGATTGTGAACCCGCACGATCTGGAGGGGAGGCCAGCCTTCTCACCTCTGCGGCCTTTCTCCCTGGGAGCACTGTTGAGCCAGGAAATCTCTCCAGGGACTTCTTGCAGCAAGAGTCACATGCACAGCTGGCGAGGGGGGCAGTGAAGCAGTGGGGCATGGAAATCCCAGCCCCGCAGTGGGAAAACCAGCAGCCGGGGAGAGAAGCGAGGGAGGAGCAGGCTCTCACACTCCCCAGCAGTTCAGGCCAACAGGAACCAGCAAGGAGCAGCTGGCCCAGATCGCCAGGCACCACAACAGGAACTGAGGGCCCAGGCTCTGCACTGACAGCCTGATCGCCAGGCACAGCCCATCTCTGCCCACGCTACTTCCTTCTGGGCTGGCCCTGTATTTACATACGGCATTTGCATAATCCTGACTGTGGTTTCTTTGTTAGGGTGGCTGTGCAAGTGAAGACTTGAACCAGGGTTTGGTTTGGAGACCTGCTCAGACACCGGCCCTTGGGGAAGGCTGCAGAAGCCAACACGTTTTGCTTTTCAAAATATTTCTGGTAAACTCCCTTGGTCACTAAATGTAAAAGGGATTCAGCAAACGATTAATCGTTGGAGAACCAAATGGGGGATTTGTTCCCTGGAATTTTGGCATTCCAATAAAGATGATATTAGCATTATTAGCTAATGATATTAGCAAAAGTGCTAACATCACCTTTATTAAAATGCTAATAGCAAAGCCTAAAATTCCAGGGCGCAGTCACTGTACCGGGAGACAAACATCCTCAAGAGTTAGAGAGTCCTTTCTCTAAATTAAACATTCTTAACTCGCTATTTCGTGGACCCGGTGAGGGCTTGGGTGAGAGGCACCAGAATATCCCAAGGAAGCCAGACCAACATCCTGAAGAAAGGGTTAGAGGAAATATCACTGCCAAGGAAATTATGCAGACATCTCCATGCAGTCACAGGAGGCTGCTTCACTTGAGGAAGTTTTTCTCTATCCCTCCATTGGAAAATCTAACCCTCTCTCCCTGTCCACACAAATAAATAATCCTGGATTGACTCAGGACAACTTTGTTCAACGATACTTAGGATAAAGACAGCGCTGTGCACAATCCCAGTTTGCACTGATAACGGCTACAGCGACATACTTCTCCCCTGTCATTTCTTCATCGGCTCTGCACAGGTCAGGCCGCTGGGCAGATGGATTCTTTCATAAAAAAGCACAGTTACCGTTCAACAGACCCGAGATTCCAGAACCAGAACAACTGACGGTTTAACGGCAGGGATAACTCCCACTTTGTCTTTCCCAGGGCTACAAGGAAAACTTTTTCTACAAAACTTGGCTTAAAGTGAGAGAGCAAAAAAGCAACGGATGCAGGCTGCTGGAGAGAGGTTTGGCCAAAAATGAAAAAACACACACCCTATTTTGGTCAAGCTGACCCCTCCTTCTCCTGCTCAGTTTCTCCATCTGTGCTTTGATGCACTACATAAACCAGTGTTTCTCAACCTTGGCAACTGGAAGGTGTGTGGACTTCAACTCCCAGAATTCCCCAGCCAGCTAGTCCACGCACCTTCCAGTTGCCGAGGTTGAGAAACACTGACAAACAGTCTCTGCAGTCTGTTTTCTTTTCCTTCCCCGAGCCTGGAGATGCCAATTGCCCAGCCCCAGACCTTACTGAGGTCTGGTATGGTGAGATATCCCCAACTGCATTTCTTTCCAAAACACCTGAGGATTGCCCCCGCTTTTGTCTTCTTGAATTCAGACTGAAGGAAAGAGCAAGAAGCCACTGGCAGCCACATGATGGAGTTATCAAGTGGTCTCAAACTGGCCCCAAAATACCCAGTTTGGGCAACAGATTGCCTTCTGTGCCCGCCCATCCTCATGTTGTCAGAAACAGGGTGAGGCGCAACCTTCCCAACTGACTTTCTGGCTGGGGGGGCAGCGGGGAGTTTGCTGTGGGTCACAGCTAGGATTGTGTTAGCAGCCAAGCTCTCCACAGCGGTCGTGTTGTGAGCACACCCACCGCACGGTCTCACGGTGACCAACCTCCAAACGATGCCCATCTTGGGTGTGGAAGGCCAGCATCCTCCCAGGAAGGCAATGCGTCTGCTCAGCTAAATCCCAGCAGCTGGAGTTTAACCAGCACTGTGGAGGTATCTAGATATCTACTTGACACCCTCCAAGGGGGAGCCCACCACAGTCTTGCCCAGCGGGTGCCCTCCAAACCGCTTGTGCTGCGGCTCCCATCTTCCACAGCCAGCCAGCTGGCCAAGGGAGTGCCCTGGCTGTGCCAGGATGAGGAAACAGCACACCAGGAAGGAGTGAATTCCCACTCCCATATTTTGCCTGCAGAAGGACACTGTTCAAGCCCATTGTGTCCAGCAGAGCTAGAAATATCCCTGTCCAAAGCCCTGAGGATCGAACCCAGCCACTTCATCAATCCTGTTTCTCCACTGAAAAGCTAGGAAGGGCACTTATTCCCCCCACACCCACACCCACACACCTGTTTTCCTAGACTGAGATCCGTTAGGGCCTTCCTGTTAGGTCCTTCTCCACCCCAGGACTCGGCTCACCTGCGAGGCCTGGACTCTTCCCTGTCCTGCTGCCACCGAGGCAAGTTGAAGTCCAGTTCCCCTTTTGGAAGAAGGCGCAGTCGGTACATGAGTCAATTGTTTGCATTTCACCATCAAGCCTGAGCTTTCCTCCCCCTCCCTGCTTGCTTAATGCCAACACAAACGCTTTTTGTTGGCATCACCAATGGGACAGAGAAAGGACCTGCCGGCGTGGTGGGGGCTTTGCACCGTGGGCTATCTGAAGCGCTGGAGACAATTCTGGCCGTTGTGGTTGGGGGTCTAGGCATGGAAGCTGGCAGAGGGACCCAAGAGCAGTCCCTTTCTCTCTCTCTCTGCCTTAAGAAGGCCAAAAATCCTGCCTAGAAAACTGGGTGGGCTTGCCTGCCTTGTCCCTGGTGGTCGAGACAGAGGGCACACGCCCACAGACACACAAGAGGTTTGGGCACCCTCCCGGTGAGGCACTCTCCAGCTTGGAAAAATGGCGGCTGAGCAGGGAGAGGATGAAGGGGTGTAAGAGCCTGCCTGGCATGGAGGGATGGGCAGGGAGAAGTTTTTCTCCTTTCCTCCAAGCCCTAGGACCAGGGGCCACCCAGTGAAACTCACCAGAGAGAAGAAGGCTTCACACAGCACACCATCAAGCCGTGGAACTCGCTCCCATAAGACAGGCTGACAGCGGTTTTCCGAGGGGACTGGAAATAGCCAGAGAGGGCAGATGTATCTACCCAGGGTTATTGGTCCTGGGGATTCCATGTTTCCTCTGGTTGGGGACATCAAACCCCGGTTGTGGATCTCAGGAGGCACCTTTCAGGCCAATGTGACTTCTGTGCCCTCCAAGCACAGCGTGTTCCTGGGCATACTGGCTGGGGGCTTCTGGGAGTTCAGACATCTTGAAGTTTGAGAAACCCTGCCTTAGCATCCTGCCTTCTCGGCATTAGAACCATGAGGAAAAGTCTGCCTTGTTTTGATGCTGCCATAGGATCAGGGTATAAACACATGATAAAACTGCTCCAGCCTGCAGCTGCTGATCCTAGCACGTCTTGCTTCATTTTAAGGTTGGAGTAACTCAGCAGAGACATCGCTTTGCACGTCCTCTGAGTGACCGCTGAAATGGAAGCGCCAGAATGCAGATGGGCCACAAGAGGGTGCATTTGAGGGCTTTCAGGATTTGGCTTCTGCATCTGACCAAGGAGAGACACAGAGACAGACAGACAGACAGACAGACAGACACACACACACACACACACACGCCAGGCAGCAAAAAGGAGACTTGAAAGACATTGGAGCCGGGAACAGGTTTCGTGGATTGGAGCCGAAGTTTTTAAAGCAGGCTCCTCTAACTGCAGGATGTGTCATCTGGCGCCTCGGGGCTTCTGAGATTCTCGGAGGTCACCCACAAAAAAGGCCAGCAAATTGTAATTTCTAATGAGGCTGAAGGAGAAAGTTAGGGAGTACGGGAGAGCAATAAAGATAACCACGCTTAATGCCAATTTGTGGCAATGTAAGATCCATTCAGCCAAGGTTAGCTCACGCCTGCCTTGGGGAGAATGGTCCTCGGCATGTTGCTCAAGAGCCAGGTTTGGCCCTGGGCCTGAAATGAAATTGTGCCTTCCTGTTACACGAGTGCAAGGGGGATTCCATGCCCGACCGCTTAAGCATCATCTTTTAAGCCACAGAGAATCTTGCTCGGAAGTGATGGCAGCCTCATGGCATTTTTCTTTTCACCGACACCATTTACTGTAACGTGACGATGAATATATTTATAATTATGGTCAATAGCTATTCGTCCGGTTAAGGACGGGTGGCGCAAGAGGAAGAGCCAAGGGGGGCTCTGCGGTGCGGACCCATGCTCCGGGCCTCTGTAGGCATCTGCTTCGCTCATGCCCTTGCACCCCGGCCAGCTCTTCCATTAGCTTCTGGTTTTACAGCTGAACCCTTCACTTTCTCCAATAACATGGCCCAATTTTATCTCTGCCAAGGCTTCGTGGAGAACATCCTGGAGGCCGTTAAAATGCATTTTTGTGCTTTGTCGTGGTCCCTCCAGGGATGCTTAGAAGCTGTCTCTTTCCTGAATCCAGGAAATTAGGAATCTGGGGAATCACATCCTTGGAAAATGAGGGACAAAGACCCATTTTCCAGAGATGATGGCTTTAAAAAGCCCTCCCTGTAGGTTTTGCTAGTGTATGCGACAGGAAACCAGACTTTCTAATGCAGCTTCACAAAGATTTTTCATCTCGATTGCATTTCAGGGCTTGCTTCTGTCATCATGAGAGGCAGACATTTCCTTCTTGGTTAAAGATGAAAGCAAAGATTTCTTTAAGATTTAAAGATGAAAGCAAAGCAGGCAGACAAGGTTTTAACTCTACTTGCTGAATTTCTGCATTTTTAAAAGCAAAGGAGATTAGCCTCTCAGATGCGATGGTTGTCACAATACTCTTCTTGAAAAGAATGCAAGCGGTCAGACAAATCCCTCTTTCTTACAACCCATCAATGCAAGAAATACAAAAGGCCCGCTGTGTTCTTCAGAGAATACTTTAAGTTCTTGTCCCTCCTTGTTTTCCCTCTTTCTTTTTGCTCCATGGATCCTTGAGCTAAATCAAATTGAATATCAAGAATCAAGAGATGTTACGTCAAGCAGTGGCTTGGTTTGCTTATCCAAGGAGAAGATTTATTGTCTGAGCAACCAATCACACAATATTTTACTCAGGGCTGCAAGAATTAGATTAAAATTGGGACATCTGCAGCTTAGAGAGGCCAAGAGAATCTTTTCAGGCCTTACCCTTCTGCGGCCCAAGAAATCTGAAACCACCATCAAGATGGACACTGGCAATTTGGGGAGGGTGTTGCCTTCAGGTTTTGTGGCTGCATCAAAAGGGTTTCGAGGGGGGGGGACCTTGTCTGACCAGCATCCTGCTCCCAAAGCTTTCAGAAGAACCTGCATCTTCCATCTGTCATCAGAAGGATCTTGTGAGATTTCGGGTGGAAATACAAACACCTGGTGAGATCTGACATTCTCCTGAGATCTTCAGAACTGAAACGCTCAGGGACACTGGGAACTGCTGGACTCCCGTATCTGTCCTGAAACTGGGTAGGTCTGGGAGCAGATCCCACCTTACAGGTAGTCCTCAACTTTCGACCATTTGTTTAGCGACTGTTTGAAGCTACAACGGTGCTGAAAAAAGTGACTTACCACTGGTTCTCGCCCTTACGACTGCCGCAGTGTCCCTGCGGTCACATGATTAAAATTCAGGCGCTTGGCAACTGGCACGTATTTACAACAGTTGCGGGGTCCCAGGGTCACGTGATCGCCATTTGAGACCTTCCCGGCCGGCTTCCGACAAACAAAGTCAATGGGGGAAGCTGGATTTGCTTAATGACCACATGATTCACTTAACAACCACAGTGATTTGCTTAATGACCACAGCAAAAAGGTCATAAAATTGGGCGTGGCTCACTTAACGACTGCCTCGCTTAGTGATGGAAGTTCCAGTCCCAATTGTGGTCATAAGTTGAGGACTACCTGTATTGCGGGGTTTCCTTGGTTCTTCTGTATGCCCAGCTTTTCATAAAAGCTCTGGAGGACTCCAATGCTTCCATGCCCCATCATGGATGAGGGTCACTTCCAACTGAATCTTTTTAAGTGAAAGGCGGGTGTTGGACCTGGGAGCTTCTGGTTGCTCCAGACCACTCGCCTTCAAAAGCTGTCAACGCTGCCCCCCCTGGAAAGCACTGACTGGGTTCCAAAGCATCTTCAGCCTGGCCTCCCTCACAGGGTTCTTGTTGTAGGGGGGGAAATAGCTGATGGAACTTTGCGTATGCTGCCTTGTGCTCCTGGTGGAAAGGCCGGCTCTAAATTTTATCAAAAAAGCAAATCAGTGATAAATTTAAGATGACAGATATCTATCAATAGTCCTACTAATTATACGTGTCTTCTTTCCAAGCCTACAGAGAACCATCTTTGTGGCTTTGGCCTAGATTGTCCTTCAAAGCTACCCAGAAGGTCACATCAAGGCCTTCCCATCTCCTGCTGTTGATCGCCTCCAGTCGGGGGCAAACAAGGACCTTCGGGAGGCCTTCCGACTTGCGTCTTCATGGAGGGCTGGGCCCATCCTGCCCCGAGCAAGGGGTGCCCATCCTTTCCAGGCCGTGCATCGTTGGTTCCGTGGCCCAGCGGCAGATGCTCCATTCTCCGTTCTGGGCCCCCGAGATGTGACCGGGTGGCGAGTCTGCCGAGAAACCTGAGCTCGGGGGGTGCAGCCCAAGAAGGAAGCTGAGAAGACCAGAAGGGGGGCCAGGCAGGTGCTGTTGCCCCAGAGGACCTCGAGGACAGTGAATCATTGACTGGGATGGAGATCGTTATGGCAACGGAAAGAAGAGCCAGGATGCCTCAGCAGGGACGGTGTGGGAGCCCCTCTCTTCCTCAGCAGATGCTTTCAGTGCTAACAGCGGGATGAGACCTCGTAGCCCAGGACTTCTGCTTTCCCTCCTGATCTCTTTGTCGGCTGGTGAGTGATTTGCGTCCGACTCCTGGCGGCCGAATCCCTGGCCCGTCCGAATATGGACATTTGCCTACGCCTGGCCAGTGACCGGTCCCCCAGTAGGTTTGTCTAATTTGCACCCACTCAGATGCAATCCCTTTAGTGGGAAAGAGAAGTTTGCCCCTGGGGGGGTCCCAACATCATTTTTGCTCCAGGGCATCCCTCCCTTTCAATCTGGAGGCGGGGGAGTGGGTAAACAGCTATGGTGCATCACCTGTAGCGCACAAGCCTCCCTCTGGATGTGCACAGATGCTAGCTGCCACTCTTAAGAAGCAACTGGGTCTAGGAGTAGCCATCCTAAGTTCCCATAATGCTCAAGAGGGGATTATGGGAAGATGAAGACGGCAGCCTCTAGCCCCTCCCCCCCGACCCTCATTCAGAAAGGGGCTCCTGCCCTCTGTTGGGGCCAACCCACCGAAGCTGAATTAGCGCTCTGACCTTTTGGGGTGCTTGCTTAAGTCTGCAAAGGGGAAAGTGGGAAACAATGTTGGCCTTCTGGAATTTCCATTTTTCTTTTGTTTTCTGTAGCCCTGAGCTGATAACTTTTATTTTACAAATGAGGTGCAATAAAGCTAAGAGCTAGGTCTTTCTGCCCCCTTCCCAGACCTTTTTCTCTTTAAACAATTGAGATTTCAGTACTCTTAACTACAGGCAGGGAAAAATGGGTTGTGACCCATCTTCCCCATCTTCTTAAATCAAGATAAATAGAGATAGAATGGGCAATTTCAGGCAGTGTTGGTCAGGTGAGGTCCTTGCTGGGGGAATTACCTCTTTGTATTTAAAGGCCTCATAAAAACTTTTAAAAATGATTCTCTTTGCATAATAGCAGGAGCACATTTTGATAAAACATTGCCGAAAAAGTCACGCCTACAAGTACAGTAAGAATGTGGCCGGCCTGCCTGCCTCTCTTTCCTGCAGTGCTTTATTAACATGAAATTTAAAGGGGGAGATGCAAAGGAATAAAAATCTGCAAGTTTTCATTCTGAAATTCCTTTGGGGACTCACTTCTCAGGGCAGAGAGACGCAGAGAGAGATCAAAGGGAGCGAAGGAGGTGTGAAATTCTGTTTATCTGTACTGTAAACCTGTAAAAGTCCAAGAGGAGATAAAAACCCAGGGAAACAGTAACTGCTTCAGAGCATACCTTTTCTTACAGAGGCAGCAACTCCATGGATCGGTTCAGAAACTGGGACAGCAGAGCAGATCTTCGCAAGAGACATGCACATGGGATTCCCTTCTGCCACCGATGAAAGTGAACAGGGGTGGCCAGGTATGAATCGACTGGCATCCTAAGGCTCGAGCTGGCCTGCATCATGAATGACAAAAACAAAAACAAAAACTTCATTATTTTTCTCAAAATGTTGTCAAAGAAAGAGCAGGCTGTCTGCCCATCCATCCATTATCCCTCGCTTTTCATCTTGGGTACCCACCGGACATGGCTGCCACCTTCATCCCATGGCATGCCATGGCAGAGTGCTGGGCCAGGCTGGTGGGTCTTTGGCTGGTCTGGCTGAGCCCCGTCGGAAGTGCCCATTTGATGGTGTCAGAGGATGGGCACCGGCCAGCAAACGGAAGGGGCCAAGGATCCTTGGAGCCAGGGAATATGGGGGTGCCTACATTTTCAGTAGCTTGGGAATTCTTTTCAGATTTCTCCTGGAGGTGCTTTTGGGCCAGCTGGCAAAGCAGGGGCTATCGCCACTGTTGTTCCGTCCCTTCCCAGTTTTTCCCCCCAAAGAGAGGGGATTCCTCCCGATGCATTCCTTGGGGGGTGGGGCTGGAAGCAGGAGCAGCCAGGGAGGCTGCTGGCACTGGAGGGAGGACCCCCCTCCAGCTGGGAAGCGAACCAAGCAATTTTGGGCCAAGTGGGGAGAAAAAAACAGAGAAAATAGCAGGTGGCCAGTCCAGCCAAGAGAATTCCCCCGGGGTTTATTTTCTTTGGTGAAATGCATTTTGTCAGCAAATGTTTTTTTCCTTGAATTGAAGGAAAAGAGGCTAGGGGGAAATGGCAAGATGAGTTTTCCGTGCAGCGTGAGGACAGGCAGCCCTCTTTGATTTCCTTACGGTTTCTGATATTCAGGATCCAAATCTTAGTTACTGCACTGGCTGGGAATGCGGGAGACTGTGGTCCAGCCTACCCGAAGGTGGGTGGGGAAGTCAGGCGCAGAGACCTAACTGCAGCCAGCAAAGGGGTGGGAGGGGGGTTAGCAGACCACCAGCGGCTTCCTGGTCACCCTTGGAGAGCTGAAGAACAATTCTGGGTCTGTCTCCTCTCTGCCTGCCCTGGAGACATCCCTCAGTGGAGACTGAAAGCTTGGCTACACAAGGCTGGTCCATCTGCAGCCACTCTTGGGCCTCGTCCATCCCGCATCTCTGTTCTGGACCGCCTTGCCAGGGAGGGCTTAAACGCCCAAATTTGAGCTGGAGCTGAGCGCGCCCCTTCCTCCTGGCTTCGCAGACCAGAGACGTCAGTTCCGAGAAGAACATCGCTTTTCCAGGCAATTAAGCCAAGCGGGGAAATGAAGGGACTCGTGGGGAAACAGGGCGTTTGTGAAGCATCTTTCCAAAGGGTAAGTGAATTTTGGAGATGGCCTTAAAGGTGTGTGATTCTTGTCCTTATTTAGTAATGAGATGGTCAAGAGGTGTGGGCAGCACCGTTGGAAGAGACCCTTGAGGTCATCTAAGCCAACCCCTGCTCTGGGCAGAAATCCAAATTAAAGCACTCCAGACAGATGCTTGAACTCCGCCAGCAAAGAGCGACCCACCGCCACTGGATCGTGGCTCCGGCTGCTCGACGGCTCTTACTTCCAGGAAGCCACGACACCTGCCACAAATAATTGTATTTGGGCCGCAACTGAGACGGGACCAGAATTGGAAGCCGTCCGAGCTGAAACGTCGGGTTGACTTTGGAATGCCTGCTGCTGCCCGCCTCCTCATTCCCCACCTTTCTGAGACGAAGCACTTGGGAGAGATCAAATGCTCGCACGCTCCTTGGGGATCAACTGGGTCAATCTGAATAAGGGCATTTTGCAAGGGTGGATTTTCCATCATGCAAAAAACGGCACCACCCACCTGTGCCTGAACTCACAGCTCCACAGCTTGAAAGATCAACAGGGCCCTTTCTGAGGTTTCATGGATGCTGGGAAGACACCTGCGGCCTCAGACAGCCTCATGGCCACTTCTTCTGCGGTCTGACCTCCTCCATCTGCTGCGTTAAAGCCTTTCATCAGCTGAGCCTCAGATCAGTCTCTAGCAAATGCCTGCACCATCATGGTCAATGCTGCCTTCCAAGCCCTCTCCTCGCCTGCAATTCAGGGCTAAGAGAACAAGACGTCGCCCAGCATGTGCAGAGCGCAACGGTGCTTATAAAAGGGTTCTTCCCTCTGGCCAGAATGGCATTGCAGAACAAGGGCTTTGCTCCACTTAAAAAAACCCACAAAAGTTGTGCCAGGCAACTCCAGTCATTGTTCTCCCTTGAGAAGGAGCGCAAGACTATTAAAGTCTCTCCCCAGAAAGAGCCAATTAGTAAACTCTTAGATTTAATGCTGGCTTTCTGCCCTGAGTCACTTGAAGTTGGTGGTACGCAGATCCTGGGTGGGAGGGAAGAAGAAAATAAATTCACCCACCCCCATTTGCTAGCCAAAATCCTTCTATGTACTACAATTGCCCAAGTCCTGTTGAACAACAGTCACCTGCAGCTTTAATGATGGGATGATTGATTAAGCACAGATAAAGTATGAATTACTTAATGAAGAACAGCCCTCCAACTGGCTTTTAGTTAATTTCTGTCCCCCCCCACCCCCAGGAAAGAGGCCTTGCAGTGGCATCCTCTCCCTATTCTTTTTCCTCCACCTTAGAAACAAGGAAGAGGTAGCTGTCAATAAAGGAGATCCTCACAGGGAGCAGGACACAACTCTGCCACAACTACTTAATTGTTTAGGCGAAGACTGTAATTAAACCCACAAAGTGCTGTAAGGCAGCTGGTAATTAAAGGACATAGCATCTTTAAGTTGGAAAGTTGGAAAGATGGCTAGAAACACTGGGGTGAGCAACTCTGAATGAATAAATCAGGGCATGTGTGTTTGTGTGTATCTCCTGAGCAAGAAATGATCTCCAGGCTGGAGAGAAGGTTGCTCTGTGTGTGTCTGAGAGAGAGAGAGAGAGAGAGAGAGAGAAGCTTTAGTGAAAAATCTGCAAGCGGGAGAAAATATTTAATTCGGTTTCACGGCTGGGTTGTATGAATGCAGCTATTTTTCCAATTTGTAACTGGGGTCAAGTGGACGCATTGTTTTAAAAGAGAACAGCAGAAGGGCCGTATGCACTGAAACCACAAAAAACAAACACACATTCCACCTTAAGCTTAAAAAGCTATAAATAGTCTAAGTCTCAGCAGTAAGCTTTCCATAACAAAATGCCCAGGACATTAAAAAAACACGTTGGCACAAGCAAGTCTTCTACTGCCCCTGGAAAACCAACTGACTATTCTTTCAGATAAGATAGAGAATAATTTTTAATGAGAAACTGTTTCTGGGAAGGGAAGATGATAGAGTGAGTCGGTGCTGCCCAAGATTCCCATCTGGAGGGCTTGATGTGTCTGGAAGCTCTGGAAACGGATCGGATGAGAGGAATAATCCATACTGCATCTGCAGGACTGGCATTAATTTGGGGCGGGGGGGCCAGAAAGGGCTTGGGAGAGCTTATGGTACAGACCTCGCCCTGATTTCCTCCACTGTTGACTCTGCTAGCTGTAAACTATGGGGTTATACAGGTAGTCCTCATTTAATGACCATTCGTTTAGTGACAGCTCAGACTTACGATGGTGCTGAAAAATTGACTTAAAACCAGGGCTCACACTTACGACTGTCACAGCGTCCCCACGGTCATGTGATCACAATTTGGACACTTGGCAACCGGTTCACATTTATGACCGTCGCAGTGTCCTGTGGTCACACGATCGCCATTTTTGACCTTCCCGGCCGGCTTCTGGCAAGCAAAATCAGTGGGGAACTGCGTGATTTGCTTAACAGCCACGCGGTTTGCTTAACAACTGTGGTGATTCCCTTAATGACCACTGCAAAAAAGGTCGTTAAATCAGGTTGGAGTCGCTTAATGACTGCTTCGCTTAGCAACAGAAATTTCAGTCTCAGTTGTGGTCATTAAGCAAGGACTACCTGTAACATCTGTCCATCACCTCTGGGCTGTTGACCTACTCTCTTTCCGCAGACAGAGAGACAGACTCCCCCCGTATCATTGGGGGCTATGTTATGGCCCCTCACTCCTCCAAGTACCTGGTGTCTCTGAAGAGAAAAACGGGTTTCCATTTCTGTGGCGGGGCGCTGGTCAGTCGCAGCTGGGTCTTGACTGCTGCTCACTGCAAAACTGGGTAAGGAAGAGGCGTCCTTGCAGGGCTGGGTGGGGGTGCCAAGGCCCCAGGCACCGGCCTTGGAGGGTTTCCAGGGGGGAATTCTCTCCTACAGAATCAAAGGATTGAGCTCTGAGATTCCCAGCCTCACTGATTTAAGGCCCGGGGTTGGTATCCGAGGCCAAGACAAACGAATCAGGTCTGAACCACCTCTGAGGACGGTGACAAAGTGAGAATCCATGATTAACAAGATGGTGAGACGATAAGGGTGTTGGAAATTGGAATTGGAGGGATTTTCCCTTTGGATTTTAGGATACCAGCCTCACAGTCTGTCAACCATTACCTGGGAAGAGGCACATTTCAGCCCTGCCTGCTTTGATAAATGTTCCCCAGGTTGGAATCTGGCCCTTGCATTGAAAATTCCCCAGCCAGCTATGGGGAATTCTGGGAGTTGAAGTCCATACTTCTTAAAGTTGCTGAGGTTGAGAAACACTGATCTAGACTAACAACAGGTTAATTCACAAAGCCATTCACAATAGTCAAGTTCACAATTAAATAGAAAAAGCACTAATTTGCACGGTTATGACCCAGCTGTACCTTTCCTTTTGCATCAGGCTCGCCCACGCCCAGTCCGAGATTCTGAAAATGCTCCACCATCCTGCTCTTTTCTGTCTTGCAGAATTAGCCAGATGCTCATTGTGGCTGGAGAATATTCGCTTTCTACTTTTGAAGGCACAGAGCAGATCTTCCGGCCTGCCCGCCTGGTGGTCCACCCAGACTACAGTGCCAGCTCGAAAAACGCTGACATCATGTTGATTAAGGTGACCCCAATTTCTCAAGGCTGGGGCTCAGCTCTCAGAGGAAGGAGAGCGATTAGGGGTGCCCATGTATAGCTGCCAGCAGCCCTCCAGACGGGGGAGATGCCAATATTTCAATTGTCAATTCTTGGGGGGCAGGCATGGTGGGCATGGAGGGTACAGACTGAGCCTAGCTGGGCAGACCTGCTTCCACCCATTTCCCGAACCCTGCGATGCCTCCTTGCACCTCAACACACCCCCAGGTCTCTCTGTTGTCTCGCCCCCCCAGCTGAGCCGGCCAGTGGTCTACAGCCCCTTTGTCTCCATTGTGCCGGTCCCTCGGCAAGGGGCCAAGGTTCGGGCTGGCCACCTCTGCCAGGTCTCTGGCTGGGGCTACACCACGCCAGTCGGGGGCAGGGCGTCGGACACCCTTCGCAGCGTCCACCTGCCCCTCGTCTCGACATGCCAGTGCAACAGCTCCGCGTCATACGCTGGGTACATCACCAAGAACATGATCTGCGCCGGATTTGGCAGTGGTGGGAAAGACGCCTGCCAGGTAGGAAACAAGCCGGTTTGGGTTTGGTGCTGCCCAACATGGTTTTTTGCAGAAAGTGCCTCCCCTTGGATGGCCAGGGACGGTGGGGCTGAATGCTTTGGGCAGATGCTTTGTGGGGGCTGGGGGAGATTTGGGCAGAAACGCAGGAAAAAGGATGCCTTGGAAAATCTACAGGGTGCTGCCAAGCTTTAGCAAGCCATTATCCATGCATTTGCAAGGGGGAAACGGGTGGCACAAAATTGGAGCGGATAGGTTGCCAGGTGGGGCCTTAGATCAAGTTGAACAAAAAACATCCATTGAAGTGATTAGGGATGACCCCCCCACAGCAAACCTGAAAGTCTTGGGGAGGCCTACACTGGTACCATCACTGTCTGATTGTCTTGCTCACTGAAGCCCTCTTTTGCTTCATTTCTTTTTTTAAACTAAATATATTGGCCTCCAGCCACTGAGAAATTTCCTCCCCTGCTAGGCTATTCTGGGGCTGCTGCTGCTGCGGCTGCTGCCAAATCCATTTTCTAGGCAGCTCCGTGACCACCCACAGCTTGACCACTTGTCTAACCCCCCTCCCCCCAATGCTTCAAATTGTGAAGCAACAAAATTGCCATGAAATGGGTGCGTTGTGCCGGGCTGATTAACCTGCTGGCCCCACTTCATGACAATTGCATTTTGGAGCAGATTTTGGAAGCAAAAATGAGGGAGGGGTGTTTGCAGGAATAATTCAGCAAGGCAGGCGGGGGGGGGGGGCGGCACTTTGAATCATCTCATGACATTTCAGCATTGATGGTTCCCCAACTCTGCACATTTCTCTTTGCCTTTCCTTGCGATCCTGTCCAAGGAAGGGCTTCATTCCACAGCTACACACCTAGGTTGGCGTTTTCTCCAGCCAATCATAATTATCTCCATAATGATACTTCCTCTTCAAACAGCCTTTGCACGAAATGAGAGTTAGGAAGTTTTGAGAAAAGCTTCCAAATCAGAGGAAGCAATGATTATCTTCGTTCTCCGTTGGCCGGCCCCCCTACCTGTCCCATTCTGGGCATCGCACTTGAAAAAGGCATCAGAGAAGCTGGGACAGGCCAGAGGAGGGCTGTGAGGAAGATCAAAGCCTGGGGGTTGAATCCTAAAAAGGGAGAGTGGAAGAGCTGGGGTATTCAGCCCTGAGGAGATGCCGGTGGGGATGTGATGAGGAGCTGAAAGGACGTAAGACAGAAGGTCAAGGCCCATTTCCATCCTTGCAGAGCGCAGGATGGGATATAATGCATTTCACTAGAAGGCAAACAGCTATTCACCAGGGGGACCCAGCACCATTTTAAAGCAGCAGCCAGGTAGGGATTTACCCATTTCCCCTTGCCTTCCTGCACCAGCCCCAGCTCCAAAACATCGGCTGTTCTGCAAACCTAACCGAGTTAACTGTTGCTGTGCTGTGACTCTCCTCTCCCCCCCAGGGTGACTCCGGGGGGCCGCTGGTGTGCGACGGGCGTGTGTTCGGCATTGTTTCCTGGGGGCACAGCTGTGCCAGCCCCGGATATCCCGGCGTCTACACAGCAGTGGCCAACTTCCAGAAATGGATCTACAAGACAATTTTGATGAAATAACGGGTGCTTTTCTTTTTTTTTTTTTTGTGGTATGCATATATGATGACTAAAGTGCCTTTCCATAGGGCGGAGGGATGAACCACCTCACAGTGAGCTTTGGGCTTATTTTTTCCCATGGGGAAGGCCAAAGAGGGTTTTGTTCTCATTCTGTCTTGAGCCCTTTGGGGTTGAGTCCTATAAATCACAAGGGGAAAACTTCCAGAGGGACCACCCCTGCCAGAAACCCCTGACCCCAGCTGAATCAGCCACTGCAAACTGCAGATCAGCCACCCTTTCCATGTCCTCTTCTGAATAAACCCAGAGAGGGTCTTGGCCCCCTCCCTCAACAGCCACCCTTCCAGTAAATGCCATATGGGCTTTTCTGGATGGGCTATTTGCAGCAACCCCAGCTTGGTGGCAGCACCTGGCTGACCTCACAAAGATACAAAGTCCTGGTCTGTACTTGGATGGGGGACCACCAGGAATTCTCAGAACTGAAGGCCAATTTTTAAAACTTCTTACTCAGGCTTCAACACTTCCAACTGTATGTATCCCTGAAAAGCTTACACTCCCAGTTCTGGTGACAGGGTCACAATCCTGATGTGACTGCAGCTCCCTTGACAAGTTTCTCCCAGCTTTGGGGGGATGAACCCATAAAGGGGGTGCCATTGGTCAAGCTGTAAAGAAACTGTGGAGTCCCTGGTGCTCTCTGAGCTGGGTGGTTGCTTGCAGACGCTTCTTTCCCCGACTAAGACTAGCACTGATGGTGTTGCCTGGTTGGGCAACAAAACATCTGCAAGGAAGCAACCCAGCTCAGAGAGCACCAGGGACTCCACAGCATAACCCCAAGCTACAGAGATCCTCTTCTATTGTAAAAAAAATGCTTGCCAGCCCCCCTTCCCTTCCCTTCCCTTCCCTTCCCTTCCCCAGCTGCCTCCCAGTTTTTCTTGAGCCCTCCACCACTTTTTATTCCAAGTGCAAACAACGAACTGAACTAGCAACCATTCTTCTTTTATAACCTGTTCCTGCAGAGAGATTGATTACGTGAATCTCAGGGTACGTGACCACGAAAGAGCCCAGGGATCTGTGAAGGAAGGAACTTGATGTATTTCCTTTTAACAGAATCCGCATCCTTGATTCCCAGTGGATGTTACGTGACATTGACGTCGTCATTGCAAAAACCCGCTAATTTATTGCAGCCCTCAGAGCTCTATTGCTAGGAGACACAGAGCAGCTGAATTTGGGCAAAGGAGGCAGATCAAATCCTCCCGGGGAGGATGCAGGGGGCGGGGAGCTCCGTTTTGGATGTGCGCACGTACACGTGTGAGGGCTGAGTTTCACGTCATACCAAGATATAATCTCTCGAGCAGCAGCTTACTAAGTGAACTACAATGGGCTGAATTCACACCTTTCCAGGAGGACGAAGCTCCAAAGATGGTTTGGCCCCACACATGAAGTCCAACTGCCAGACATCACCCAGTTAGATAACCCAGACATTAAACCTGCATGGGTTCCCCACAAATCTGAAGTCCAGCCCCTATCTCATAACTAATTGCATCCATGTTAGCAATGTTTAATGTTAATTAAGATAAATGAAGAGAAAGCAAGTTTAGTTCCCCCCCTCCATCCCCAGTCTCTAGATTTTGGGGTACAGTTTTCCAGCACCCTCCTCTGAAGCAATATTGGGGATTTGGGCTTAGCATAAGTTGCATGTCACCCCTCTCTCAGCAGGCTTACAGCCCATCTAGAGGCAGGGAGAGTCTTCATGTTGGAATCAGAGATGGACATCAAGGCCATTTTTAATTATGTGCTCAAGGCTCTGATAACTTCTCCCTTGCCCTCAAACACAAGCAAGGAGTTAAAGGTGACAGAGGATAAAATACTGAAAGATAAGAATATATCCTTCCAGTTACTCCATTCCAAACCAAGACCCAAAAACAGAAATGGAGACAACAGGTCTCCAGGCACCCACCCGCTTCCTCAGACACCTGGAGGATTATCCAGGGTGAAAGGTCTACAAATAACACAGTGCCCTGCAGAAGGTGCATGCGGTGATAATGACCTAGAGACAATAGCTATTCATAAATCAGTTGCCCACCCCAGTCATAGTTCCATGGGTTTGCTGATCAATACACAGCTCCGAGGTGGCTCGGAGTACAGCCCTGACGAGACCCAGTCAGCACAGCTGAGAATCAGGAATGAGCTGCTCATCCCAAATGCCTGGAGCATCTTCACGGGGATCCTGAAGAAGCTGGATCCGGGCTGGGACTCATGGAGAGCGTTGGCGGCCCAAAGAGGGCAGAACTAGATGTATCAGGACCATGGCGAGCTCCTTTGAGGAACTTCCCGGCCAGGGAGCTGTTCCTGCAGCACCTCCCTTCAGCCAACTGTGCCCTTAAATAGTCTGGCCAGTCAGGTGACCCCTTAGCCCCCCCACCAGCCCCCTTGCTGAGAACCGAAGACTTAAACAGCCCACAGCCATTCCTGGCTGAAAACCCCAGAAGATCCATCTCCAGAGATGGAGATGGATTCTGGATTCAAGGGGTGGACTCCCGTCCAAAGGCCCTGAGATGGGCCACATCAGTGCCCATCACCCCCTCCCTGGCTGAGAGGGAGGAGCACTGGGTGACTGGGAGCTTCCAGGCACTTTATCCACCCCCAGATCCTATGCATTTTGTCCCTTATTTTCATTAATATGTGCGTTTCTATGCCAACTTTCCCCTCTCTCTCATAGGCTTTTAAAAACAGTTGCCCAACAGGTATTACCATGCTTAAGGATTGCAAATGTCAAATGAGAGCTACGTTTTGGTTAGTGAGTCGGTTTAAAAATGTGAAATTAGGCGAGATCATTCCAAAATGAAATCGAAAGATCTGAGCCAGAGCAAAAATCGCTATGGGTGCAACGCAGAGCAAGCCAGCTACAAACAGGCTCACTGAGGTTAAAAGCAAGGACAAGGCGAGATTTGCAAGATTTGGTATTTGTTCTGGCTGGAGACAGGAAGCTGGGTTGTCTCTAAGGCTGGCACTCTGCCCTAAATTCCCTGGTGACAGGCCTCTGTTTGCCAGGCTGAGTGGTGCTGGCGGGGTTTGGCTTCGAGAAGAGAGCCAAATCTTTGGAAGATCCCAGCAATATTTAGCATGGGGGGGACGTGTTTTTTTTTCTGGGAGGGGGTGGCTGAAGCAAACAGGGAAGAGGCAGCACCTCCACCTGTCGATTAACCACTCAAATTAGGCCAAGTGATGGAAATCACACGTCATCTGTGGGGATCAAAGAAGAAAGCTTCACCGGTTGCAATTCTGCAAAAAGCCGAGGGAAAGGAGGCATTTTAGAATCAGTTTCAATAAGATCACTCTCCTGGATGGTCCAAGCCATTATCCATGCATTTGCATGGCTATTAATAAGATAAAAACTCTTCACTCATCCAGAACTGAATTCACTTTTCCTCTTGGCTGATGCTTCCAAGCATGAATATTTTAAATCCTTTGCAAGCCCGAAGCCATCTCTTTTTTAGGTGGGGGTGCAGAACATTGCAACCTCCTCTTTGGAAGATGAGGCCTCTGTGATTTTTTTTGAAACTCAACATTGCTAAGGTGTCTTCTTTTTAAAGAAAACCTGTCCAAACTGTTGCAGCCCTGTAGCAAAAGCTCTCTCTTTGCCCAGGGACATGCTCGGACCTCTGACAAGAACCATTTCCCAAGCTCGAGCAGCTGGCACTGCCCCATCTTAACACTTCTTCCTTCTGAGGCTCCATTATTATGAGAGAACACATTAAGCAGCTACTTAATCACAGATGCTTGACCTGGGCACTGAATTAATCTAATCTAATTTCCAAGCTTGCATGATACACTGGGCCATAAATTCACCTGGAGGAATTAGCTGGGTTTACGCAACCCCCCCAGTCACAAAATAAGTAATAAGGAAACTCAGTGCCCAGGTCAAGCATCTAAGGCAGCTGTTTCTGTGTATCCAAATGTGTTTAAACCTCTGCCTTCGCATCTGCACAGCCAAAAGGAAAGGGAACAAATATTTGCACTGGATCATTTGAAGCCGATAATTTCAAGATTAAGGCTGAGATGAGATGCCAAGCTAAAAGAAACATCACAAGGTGTGGAATTTAAATCCTGGGTGTGCCATCTTAGATGACAATGATTGCACGAAGGTTGATTTTGGTCAGAACCCATATCGGAACCATTTCAGCTGTAGAGCCCTCAGATGCCTTTGCCACCAGCAATAAGCTTACATAAAACATGCAGTGGATGACAAGTTGATCCTGCGGAGCTGTATTTATAGAAAAAGCCATACGGTACTGGAAACGACGGCGATGATGATGATGATGATGATGATGATGATGATGATGGCGATGGCGGCGATGTGACTGTGGCTGTAATCGCTATTCCAACTCTGACTTTCGGGAACCCCCGACCGTTGCCGGAGAGGGTCGCCGTTCCTGTTCTTTTATTCCTCCTTCGAGTGCGATTTATACAACTTTTTAAAAAGTCAGCCAATTCCCGAGCTTACCGGATGCCCCTTTTCCCGGGGGAGCCTCGACGGAATTTCGAGCGGCTCCTGTTCAAAGGCGCGAGGACGCGCGCCGGGACCTGCCCGGGGATAAGCGAAGCGGGAGGCGGGCGCGTGTTCCCACGTGCGCGCGGACACGGGGAGGGAAGGAGGGAGGGAGGGGGGAGGAGAGGGAGGCGGGGAGCTCGCCCCGGCGCGCGCCCGGGCCGGGCAGGGGGGCGCCGGGCTCGGAGGCGGAGCAGCAGCGCGGGAGCCTGGGCGCCTCGCCGTCGCTTCCTCCGCCTGCCGCGGCTGCCTGCGCCGGCGATCGCGGCTGTGCCAGGAGGGGCTCGGGACCGGCGCTCGCCGCGGCGGGTGGGGGGGCCGGGCTGGCCGCGGGAGGGCGGCAGGGCGGCCCCGGCTTCTCCCCGGCCCGCGGGCGCGGAGGGGCGCCCCGCTCGGCGCGGGCAGGCGAGCAACGCGGCCGGAGCCGAGCGGGCGGGGGCGCTCCCCCCGTGGCCGCCCGCCCCATGGCCGCGCTGCTGCCCTGGCGCCGGGGCAAGTGGGTCCTGGTGGAGCACGAGGAGCGCAAGCGGCCGGGCAAGGGCTGGCCCCCGCGGCTGAGCTGCGCCTCGCTGCTGGCCAACCTGCTCGGCTCCTGCCCGGAGCTGTGGCCCCCGGGGGCCCTGGCGGGGCTCTTCCGCAGCAGGCGCCGGACGGCCCAGCTCAACGCTGAAGAGCCCACCTACCGCGTCTGGTACCTGGGCAACGCGGCCACCCTGCAGGCCAAGGGCGAGGGCTGTGCCGAAGCCACCGTGGAGAAGATATGGGCCCGTAGCCAGGGTGGTGGGCGAGGTGCCCGGATGCGGCTGACCCTGGGGCTGCATGGCCTCCACCTGCGGCCCACCGAGAAGGAGGTCCGCCGGCCTGGCCATGCCTACCTGCTGCACCGCATCACCTACTGCGGGGCCGACCGGCGCCACCCTGAGGTGTTCGCCTGGGTGTACCGGCACCAGGTCAAGAACAAGGCTGTGGCGCTGCGCTGCCACGCGGTGCTGCTCTCCAAGGCCGAGAAGGCCCAGGCCGTGGCCCGGCAGCTCTACCAGACCTCCGCCGCTGCCTTCAATGAGTTCAAGAGCCTCCAGCGGCAGAGCGACTCTCGGCGCCTCCGACGGCAGCTCCTTGGCGAGGCCATCGTCCCACTGGTGCCCCTGCGCAGGCTGCTCAATGGCAAGTGCCCATACAGGCCACCCCTGGACCGGAGCCGCAACGCCCCCCGGCTCAGCTCCATCCAGGAGGAGGAGGAGGAGGAGGAGGAAGAGGAGGAGGAGAAGGAGAGGAAGAACAAGAGGCCCGCTGCAGCCAGGGTCTCATCTGTACCTGGGCACTGTCCCACTGGTGCGGCACAGGATTGGCTTGCCACCCGCACGGTCATCTGCGCCATTGGTGGCTTTGGCTCTGTTGGCACTGCCCTCTGGGCTGACCGCACAGCCCCTGGCCACGACGTCACCCCCATTCCGGATCCTGAGATGTCCAGAGGACGTGACCGGCCAGAGATGCAGACTTTGGTGCGGGAGTTCCAGTTCTGCACCTTGCAAGGTCCGCTGCCAAAGGAGGGTGCGACACCATGGGTGCCCTCCCGGGAGTCCCCTTGCTTGTCCCGTTAGAGTTGCAGAAGCCATCGTTTTTATTCTTCGAAGATTTGGGCAGGGAGGGTGAGTGGGCGTACGGAACACGCCGTTCCTTCCGTTTTGTTCTCCTGGTTCCTCTGGACAGCTGTTTGCAAATCTGACAATCTACACCCGGCCAAACCATTTGTCCTTGTTGACCGAGCTCCATCGTCCGGTGCCACGTTATCACAGCCTGTCTTTTTCGGCTTGGGAAAAAACAAACGCTTTGTTACCTTTTCTGTGGGTTTCTGAGGCTGGCAGAAGGAAGCGCCTGGGCAGAGGCTCAGCCGGATGGGATTCTTGGTCCATTGGGGTGTGGGGCAGATTTTACATATTTGGTGGCCTTGGGGAGGGAGGGAGAGGGTTATGTTTGTACCTGCCGAAATGCAAAAAATGTGGGGAAATGCCTTCAAATAAAATCTCTCTGGGTATATATATAGGTACAGATTTTTTCATGCACAAACAGCATTTTGAATCTGTGTTGACTTTCATGTGCACCCTTTTGGGTGCCAAAAGTGTGCACAGGCAAAAGGGAATTAGAGAGAGGTTGCACGGGTCCTTCTCACGGGGCTCCCTCTCCTGCACCAAAGGCCAAGGACGTTGGTTCCAAGTTCAGGCACGCAGCGAAATCGATGGGGCTGAAGGGGTCCCACTGATTTCTGTGGGTCAGCAATAAGCACGGCTTGGCTGCGTTTGCTTCAGCCAGAGCTGTGGGGCGGGACAGAGGGTGGAGTGGGACGGGACATTGTGTTTCGCTGGTAGCCTCCAGAATGATTACCTTTGGAAGACTTTGGATATGGAACTCCAAAATATTTGGTTCTCCCTCCCAAGAAACCACTTTCATACTTGGAAGGGTGGAATTTGGGCAACCAATTTGTCTTGAGTTTGGCCAGTAATGACAGTTATTAGTCTGCTGTACCTGCGGTGCGAATTTCCCCTTGGCTCTGCCATTGGTTCTCTGTGGATGCAGCAGCAGCAGCTCTCATCTCCCCCACCCCCTTGCAAGATTCCCCCAACCCTCTTGGGAGGTATCAGTCCCCTGGGGCAGCAAAACGTTTTGAGTGTCCGTTCCCAGATCTTTTGGCTCCAATGCCCTGGCCAGTAGTTGGGAATGGTGGGCACTCTATCCAAGACCTGCAAGGGGAGGGAGTAGTTGAGATAAGCTACTGAGCTATAAGATGATTAGTTATGAAACTGGGTTTCTAGTCCTCATGGTTTTGAAATTACATAGGCTCTGGAAAAAATCAGGGAGCCAAAAAAGTCAGGAATTTCTGACATCCCCTGATTCTTTTGATGGTAGGCACTGTGTGTGAGACTCTGTACCTCTTCTTTGATACTCTGCCCTGTAAGCACATCAGCTAGCAAAGACAGTTGGAATCTTGTTACCTGTTTAAAAAAAAAAGGAAATAGAAATTAAATACCCAAATCAGATACTGTGAGATGTCAAAATTCAGAGTTGGCCAATCTTGAGAGAATATTGGTACCTATTCAGCAACAACTACGAAGAAAATAATTTTTTCTTCATAGTTGTTGCTGAATAGGTACCAATATTCTCTCAAGATTGGAGAAAACCGGCTTTGTTTAAACCCTGAATTTTGAAAGCGATGGAGAAGTTAGCAGTGGAGTGATGTAGCACAGAGGGGTGAGGAATGATGCCCCTCACCTGCTGGCTGCTTGCTCAGACTAATCTACCCACCCAGGAGGGTCAAAGGCTGTAAAAGATGGAAGCACATTTATTTCCTGCACTGCTGTAAGTTGAGGATGGTCCAATTCTGCAAAACTGCCCATCCTGAATTTCAGTTGAACTAGGGGAATGTCTAAACTCGCAATGTAAACTTAAACGGGTCTCCCGAAAAACTAATTTCACGGAGATCCCAGGTTGTTGAGTCAAGAACCCCAGCCTTAAATGTAGAATTAGAGCAGGGTGGTTAAAACCCAGCAAGAAAAGAATTTGAGCTGGTGGCACAAACACTTGGAGACTGCCTTGTTGTAGGGTTTTATCTGTGTCAATTTCTGGCAGAGGAGAAACACATCAAAGGATCCAAAAATAATGGTCAGATGCCAACAGGGGTTTCTTTGGAACAGTTGCCTTCCACACACTGGCTTTTGAATGTGTCAGACTAAAAGTCCCATTATCCCTGGCCACGATGGAAGAGACCCCGTGGGGGGAGACAGTTGCATTTAAGGATGAAAGAAGAGAATAACGAAGACAACCTACGGCCCTCATTTCACTTCCCAAACCAATTTGCAAACCTACCGTATGAATTATGAGCACTTAGGAAGCATCTGCAGCTCGGAGGTATTCTATTTATTGCTACCTTGCAGAATGAACACAAGGATATCTTTAATTGGTTTCATTCCGGAGCAGAAATTTGCTTCTGTGACTCAGAATCAGAGACGGCCTGCAGGTTGGCCTCTGAGGAATGATCAGAGCATCTCGGGATGTGTAAGCAAAGCCTTAGCCTGGCACTGCCAGTCAATGCCCAGTCACCAGGCACTCTGCCCTCCTCCACTTCATTTTTTTTAAAGAAATAAGCTCTAAAAAATTAAAAGGGAAGTTGGGATGTTGCAGAAGCAAGCCAGGATTCCATTTATTTCCATACAGCTCTTGCCAGGCAATGCCAGGAAAGCAGGCCCTGCACGTGATGGAAATGCGAACGCTCCAATGGTGCCTTGGACTAATGCAATTTGACCATGCCATGAACGACGGCTTCCGACAGCGACTGGGAGTTGTGCCAATCATGGCAAAACTGCGGGGAGGAAGGCTTAGATGGTATGGGCACGTTGTATACGGCAAAGAAGACTCGGTGGCAAGGACAGCCATGCTCCTGGACCCTGGTGGCTGGCGACCCCGTGGTGGATGGACCGCATTAAGGAGGACATGGAATGTGTGAACGTCACCCCTGAAGATGCCTCGGATCGAGTCAGATGGAGACGGATATGCCAACAAGCGGACCCTGCCATAACACGGGAATAACGCTAGGAAGAAGACGACGGCAATGCCAGGAAATAAAACCAAGCTCGGTGCTTTGTTTAGAAGCCTGGAAAAAGAATAAAGAAGGGGGATGCAGGCCCCACATTTCAAGGGCTGCTGCTCTGGGCATTGCTGGAAGGCAGAGCCCCACTTGATACAGAGGAGGTACGTGGCTAAAGTGCCACCAAATCTGTCTCTCCGTGGCTTGCAGAAATGACAGCTGGGTGCACGCTTGGGGGGTGCAGGGGGTGGAAGTGGAAAGTGCAATCTGGGGGGCAGTGCCTGCTCCCAACAAGTGGGGTTCCTGGAGGACCCACAGCGAGGACTCTCAACATGTTGCCTACTTGCAGGACAGGCTGGATTTTCTATGGAAAGAAAACAAAATTAGATCATACTATCATTTCCGCCCCCCGCAGCCAAGATACTGCTTCCTGCCTCTGCTCCCACCTTGTCATTTCAGTATTCTGGTGTTATGTAAAATCAGAGGCGCTGACAGAAAGAGAGAGAAATGGTTCAGTCGACGCAAAGCAGATGAAACAGTGGCATATTTTTAGATCTTCTCCCCACTGTCCTGGCAATTCATTTCTAGAAAAATCTGTCAAATGAAGCGGGTGGTGGAGGTGGAGGTGGGGAAGAAGAGAGATGATGGCCGTGGCCATGGCAACCAGCTTATTTTTGTTTTAATGTTTTAAAAGTCAGGCCAACCGGGTCATTCGCGCTGCACCATTCCGGTGATCTGCCAAAAAGCAGATTCTGCGCCCCTCCCTTTTCATCTTCCTCCACTTCACTCTTGCCTTTTGGGCTTCAGAGATTTTAGACAAGCTGATTTCTTTAAAAACAAACAAACAAACAAACCTTGAGCTTTTGCTTCTGAAACTCTAGTATTTTGGGGGTGGGGGAAGGAAACCTTGCTCTCTGTGACAAGGGGTCTGAAATGCCTTCCCACAGCCTGTTAAACATTGATGAAAAAGCCCAATCTTGATGCTCCACACTGTTAAAATGCAGTGCTGAAGCGCTTTGCGGCATATTGTTTTGCTTTCTGGGGATGTATTTATCTCTGCCCCCTCCACTTCATAATGCACATCAAAGAAAAACTCCAAGCGCAAGTGGATTCTGGGTCAGTTCTTTATTCCGCCATGATTTGATTGCTAGAGACCTCTGCTCCGGTTCCAGTCAAATAATCAGACTATCATAAATAGTCCCCCTTCTTGGGGGAGATGGGCGGTGATAGTTTTACATACATACATACATACATAGCCTGGCTAACCCAGCTAGTAAAGCATAAACCAAACCAAGGGGCTCGTTTGCCAGCTGGGGGAGGGGGGTCAACCCCTCTAGGGTGCTGGAGGCCCCGTGCTGAGTGGACGGGACGCCTACATGGCGCAAAGCCAGGATGCTTTCTTGCTTTGCTTGCTGGCCAACCTGAGGACCTAACTCTGCAGTTTGGGGGTGGGGGGTGTCCATTTCGCCCCCTTTCCGGAAGGTCCATCCAGGGGCTTTGGAGCGATGCAGACAGCCAGCACAGAAGCTGCAGGCGCCCCTCCAGCAGCTAAGCTCCCATTGGGTGGGGGGGCTGAAGAGCTGGAGCTGGGGTGCACCCAGGGGTGGGCTAGGGCCCCTGGCTTGATGTGGCCAGTTCCCCCAGGCCAGGCGAGGGAGGAGGCTGCTTCCTCCTTGCTTTGGATCTTGGGGGACAGCGGGCCCCTTCTCCCGCCCGTTCTTTGCCCAAGTCTCTAAGCAGAGGGGGGCCCTTATGGACAGCCCCCCTCCTTCCAATGCACTCACCCCCCAGCCTCTGTCCCTGTCTCCTCCTCTCCATCACCCCAGGCAGCCAGGGAGACCCCTGCCCAATGCCAAGGGGGCCTTTGAGCGGTCCCCATACCTGCCACACCATGATGGGCAAGGGACGTGGGGGGTGGCCATACATTTCCCACAATGCCTTGCAGCCCTGGTGGGGAAGGAGGGGATTCCAACAGCCCCCACCTGCTGCTGCAGAGGAGGGAGCAGAGGCAAACAGGGGCCGCTTTTTCCTGAACTCTTTCAAAGCATCTGAGGCTCCACCCAGCCACGGGTTGCACGAGGCTGGCGACGAGCTGAACCATCATTCGTGGCTTGCTGCACGCCTTTAGTGATTTTACATTATTTATAGCTAGTCCTGGTCCAAAATAGAGCACCCCCCCCAAAAAAGACGTATCTTTTGAGTCGCTTGTTTGTGAGATGGGCAGCTATATAAATTTGACAAATAAATAAATAAGTACCAGCAAACAAGCTCGGGGTCCTTAAGGGCCAAATGCTGGTTAAGAACCAGGTTGTGCGGCTGCTGTTCTGAAATGGCCGGAAGGGGCTCCCTAAAAGCCCCCACCCCAATTGAGATGGGTGCAAATGGGTGCTCCTGGGCTGGAAAGACCCGGGCGACGCCTTCGCCCAGCGTAGCCTAGCCTACCCAGCAGGGTTGTTGGGAAACAACGGGGTGTTTTTTCCCAAGGGGGGGATTCTCCCTTTACCTTCTGCCCCCCGTGGCTGGAGCGGACGGGCTGCAACAATTGCCACTGCAGGGAGTTCACAGTCGTTAAAATCATTCCGTTTAAAGCAGCGTTTCCCAACCTTGGCAAATTTAAGATGCGTGGACTTCCACTCCCAGAATTCCCCAGCCAGGATGGGGAAGCATGGATGGCTGGGGAATTCTGGGAGTGGAAGTCCACGCGTCTTAAGGTTCCCAAGATTGAGAAACCAGGGACGAGGCAGGTTCGCTGCTGCCACCCAACCCTTTTTTCCCTAATCTCTCGGGGATCGACGTCGCCTCTTCCCTTTCCTTATCTTTATCCTCCAGGTTCCACCATGGCGAAGGCGAGAGCGCCGCCTCATCGCGCATGCGCGGACGAACGAAGCTCCCTCTGAGTCTTCTCTAGCCCTGTTGCTGTCTATGGCGGGGCGGCTCTCGCGTCTTGTTCCGGTCAAGGCCGGAAGTCGGCTGGCGGCGGCCGTTGCCGTGGAAACGCGGCGCTGTTTACCACCGAGAACGGGCCGCCTGCGAGCGGGGCTGCTGGATGGAGCCGCTGCGAGGTGAGGCGGCGGCGGCGAGGCCTCCCCGACTCGCTCGGCGTGCAGCCCGATTCGCTACTGCGCTGGACTACAGCCTCCATTATCCCCCACCACCGCTGGGGATGATGGGAGGGTCGGCCAACCTCACCTCGCTGTGACGATGGGTATCGGAGTCCAGCGTAGCCGGAGCCGCCGGCGTTGGGGAGCCCGGGGATGATGGGAGTTGTAGTTTTCTGGGCGGCTAGCTCCCTAGGAAGGCTGGGGGTGATAGCGGTTGTTGTCGAGGGCATCGGGGTGGGGAAGCACGCTGGCGGGGGATGATGGGCGCTGTAGTCCAACCGCCTGGGCGGCCCGCGGCTGGGAACGATGGAGCCTGAGTCATGGGTCCCGGCTTGGGCGCCCCCTCTGCCCCCCCCGGTTTGCCTACCTCGCAGGGCTGTTGGAGGGGAAAAGGGGGCGGGGATGGGCGCGGCTGGAAAGCGGCTGCGGGAGGGGCTGCTGACCGCTTGACCCCTGGCCGGTTGGCCAGAGAGGGCCGCCTTCTCCCCAGAGGGCCGCCGTCGCAGCTCAGCCACTCTGCAAACCCGATGGCCGGACGGCGGCTGCCTCGCTCAGCAGGCCGTGGCTTGGGGCGGCTGGGGCTGACCCTCCTTGGCCCTTCCAGGCGGGCCCCCCGACCCCCCCGCTGCTCCCAAAGGCCGGAGCCATTGCCGGCCCTCGCGGTCCTCATCCAGGGAACTGCCTCTTCCGTTCCAGGCCGGACAGTCAGCGACTCTCTGTGGGCGGCGGCGAAGACCCTGTTGGACTGACAGCCCTCTCGACCCCGGAGCTGCCAGTCGTCCCGAGCCGATGGAGCATCTAATGCAGGTGGGGCACCCTCGTCCCCCCCTCCCGTCCCGCTCCCCAAAGTCCAGGGCCGCTGCAAAGGGAGATCTGCGTTTGGCACGAGGGAGCTTCGCGCCTCGAGGCGGATTTTTAGTTAGTGGTTTTAAGTCTGGCACGTGGGGGGGCCCACCACGCTCCCCACACCGGCGTGTGGAGGGTAGAATTAAGGCGGGCACAAAGCCCCGGCAGTGGCCGCTCTTAGCTCCAGAGCCAGGGCAAGCCGGCCTCGTGCTCGCGAGAGCCATGCACGATTTGGCAGGGCTTGTTACCTGGGAGCCTGGCACAGCGAGCTGCAAAATGCTGCGCTGGAGAGGCTAACCTGCCACTGGCATTTCCTTCTTCCCTTCCCTCCCCACCCAGGTCTCCTGAAAAGCAATGGCCGCTGCCTCACCCCTGACCATCACACCCTCTGAACGGACGGTCCCCTTTGGCATCGCGAAGTCTCCCACCTGGCCACCCCGCTGCGTCGCCATGCACGTCACCAGGCCAAAATCCGCCAAGGGGCGCACCCGGTCCAACCTGAGCTATTCCCAGAGCGTCGGGGCCTATTCCTATCAAGTGCCATCGTCCCCCCAGTCCGTCACCCCTGGGGAGGAAGCGGGGGGCAGCCGGAGGGCAGCGTCCTCCCAGCAGCTGTTCCAGCCCATTCAGGTGTTCCCGGCCGAGGTTCCAGATCTCCTCCAGCAAGTGCCCACGAGAACGTCGTCCTCCCTGAACAAGTACAGGGTGCTTCCGTCCATCAGCAGGAAGGACCGGAGGACGAGCGCTGCGGAGGCCATGTCCCAGCAGGCCGGTCTGCTCCAAGCAGGCGCCCAGGCGGAGGAGGAGGAGGAGGAGGAGGAGGAGGAGCAAGGGTCCCAGGATGCCTCTCTGCTGGGGAAGGGGCCCACCCCTCTCCTGGCGGGGCACAAGGAGGGCAGCGGAGAGCATGCCCCCCAGGCCTCGTTCTCCCCCCTGGAGAGGCCACCCTTAAGTAAGCGGAGACACGGGCGCTCCCCCACGCCGGCCCCGAACCTGGACGAGCCCTGTGAGGAGGAGCCCAGGCTGCTGCTGGCCATCCGCTCGCCTTTGGGGGAAAGGTTCGAACGGTACTTCCGGCCCACGGATAACCTGGGGACGGTGGTGGCAGCGGCAGAACAGAAGAACGCGGCCGCTTACCGGCGCTGCAGCATCGGGACGGTGGAGGTGCCTCGGCGGACCTTCTCGGACCTCAGCAAGTCCTTGCAGGACTGTGCCATCTGCCACAAGTCCGTGCTGTGCATCCTGCCAGAAGAGCAGGAGGGGGAGCTGTGAGCTGGAGCGCTTGAGCCTTGCATTAAACCCCACTGAGGAAAACCCACCCAGCCGTCCGCTCCTTTAGGCCCGGCCGCCACCACTCTCGGGGGCGGCGCGTCTCGCCCGCCCAGGCCTCCCTGCGCGCCCAAAACGGACACCCAGCACCGCTCCGCTTTCCAGCCTGGCATTTCCCTCTCACAGGCTCCCCCATCCATCTGGTAGAGGGGCTTCATTTCCAGGAGAGTTTGTTCCCCACCCCCCAAATCTCACATTCAATTTTTCTTCCTTTTTGGCCCGATTCAACTTGGGTTGGATCTAGAAGAGTGGTAAGAAAGCCGAATCAGAAGCAGCACAGGGCCACGGAGAACACTCCGCACCATGCCTTTTGTTCCGAATCCTCTTACACAGCTCTGGTTCAACAGGGAACGTGCAGATATTCCCTAATATTTTTTTGTGGTGGAGGTGGTGGGGAGTGGAAGCTCACCGCAAGACCATTTCTGGTTTTGGTGGACGGCCAGGGCCCTGATACTTTATTTGAAGGTTTTGGCTCCATTCCGTGGTGGTGGTGGATAGACCCCTGGACTTGCTCAGCCTCCCGAGGTCTGTTCCTGCATTTTTAATCAAATGTTTCTTTTGTAAGATTATGGTACAAATTAAGTCTGGAAGGATCCTCCAGTGTAAATTTGAAATTCAGTGTTGTTTTTGGCAATAGGTTCCAAGCCCTTTGCCCTTTGGATGCAGCAGCAAGGGTGCTCGGCATTTGGCATTCTGCCTGGGTGCGGGCAGGTGGCTTTTCGCAAAGGGTTGCTGGTGCGTGTTTTGCAAGAACAAATCAACCTGTTTCGATTAAGAGTGGCCTGTTTGTGTTATCAAAATGCCATGTTTTTTCCCCTTAAACTGTATTTGAATGTTAAAAAAAAACCTTTCTCTGTCCACAGGCAGAGTTTGACGTCTCAGTATTCTGCACAAAGAGTGGGCAGTTTGCCAAAACAGTCTGTCTTCTGAGTGTTGATTTTCCTGACCTTGCCTGAAAAGGCCAAAGGAAGGTGGGAGGCAGGAAGAGAATTTCCCAGGGTGGGGAAGCCTTGAGCTGCTGTGGGGTCCTGCCACCTACCCCTCAGTGGAGTGCCCCCTTGTTCCCACTGCCGCAGCCACCCCTCCCCCCACCAGCGTGCTGCGGCCCTGAAGAGCTGCTCCCAGCTCATCCACGCGGTCCATGGAGCGGGTGGGACACCCAGCTTAGGAGATCAGTGCTGAGAAAGGGGCATCTCGTCTCGGCCCGTGCCTCCTTCAAGCCGCCGGGGGCAAGGCTAGGCAGGGCCTGCCTGGCATGAGGTATCAGACCACAGAATGCTCGGTCAAGGTGGGCTGCTGGGAAGCATAGCCACCTGGAGGGCACCGGGTTGGGGAAGGACGGCTGATGGAAATGGACCCATTCATTCCTTTTATGGGGGGGGGAAGAGGTGGGGGAGATGATGTTCTCAAACATGGCTGGATGCTGGAGTTTTTATGCCTCCAGTGCTCTGGCTCAGCAGCAAGAAGCAATTTTAAAATCAGCTGGGCAAAGCCTAAGTCCACATGGATTTCCCAGGGAAAAAGGGTGGGGTGGAGTAGACTGATTACTGTTGGGGGAAATAATGGCTTTTTTGCCCTTAAGGACCTTGCTCATTGTAAATCCAATAAAGACATATGAATACATGCGTGCGCGCACACACATGCTCTCTAAAAATGCCTGCAGACACATTTAACCTTAAATATTTGGGCCACATCTTTGCTGCTTGGTTTGAGTCGCCCTCCTGGGTGGTGGGATGCGAGATGCATGCAGGATCTTTGGCACAAGGCCCTCGGCAGCTCAGCTCGGCCCAGCGAGAGCCCGTGTGCAACCTGCAGCCGTTCAACCAGGGGCCACCAGGGTTCTTCACCAAGCTGGCAGAAAGGACAAATGAACACCTGTTGGGGAACTGCATCGTACTGGCTGTATTTATTTCGATTCAATTAAAATGCCAATCAAATTTAGTTTTAGTCTTTAGGGAAGGCTGGCCCCTCACCTGAAAATGCCGGGTGCCCTCCTGAGTTTAAAAGCCCTTCCTGGCTTGGCAGGGAGGCAGGACACCCAAAGGTCTCTGGAGGGGACACAGCGGCGGGAAGAGGGGAAACGGGGGAAATCACACGGAAAGCAGCCGAGGCCTGGTGTCAGCATCATGTGGTCTTTATTCTAATTGAGAAGTCACATCAGGAGGCAGCCCGGGCTGCTCGTGCAATCACTCGGTGTGTCTGGCTCACGTGCTCACCACTCAGCGTGGCCAGAGCCCACTGAAAACTCCCTGCCACACGCAGCTCCCCTCTGCCCGTTGCTTCCTGCGGAGCAAGAACAGGAGTGCCCCAGCATACAAAGTCTGTGGAGAGCCAGGTTTCTCTGAACCCGCCCGACCCCCACAGCCCCGTAAAGCTGCTTACAGAAATCAAGAAGGGGCTGTGCACAAACTCCCTAAAACTTTAGGTACATTTCTGAAACAAGCGGGGGTGTATAATATTTTCCATTTCACCGTGAAAGGAATCCCCCTTCCAGTCGCCAAACAGAACAGTTAACAGCCATGTCTCCTTTGCAACACAGGGACAGAAACTCAGGATTCACAATTCATTGGTTCAGAAAAGGGTCCGCCTGCCTCCCTGAAGTGTGAATAAAAATCCTTTAATTCTGCCGTGCCCAGCCCTCGCTGTATGCCCAACAGCGCTACGGCCGAGTTGGCGAATCTGAGAATCAGCTCGGCCGGAGACGTGCTCCCCTCCCGTCTCCAGCTGAGCATTATTTGGGGTCCCTGCAATCCCAGGCGGGAAACCAAATCAAAGCACTGCACATCTGGTAGTGGCCAGCAGCAGCCCCCTCCCGCAAAAGCAAACCCGTGGCCTGATGCACCACCAAGGGAGGCCACGCCAATGCTGGCACCTGGGGAAGGGGGGCGCGCAGCTCCCATTAAAACGTGCTGCTCTCCGGGCACGAGGGCGATGCTCCCCCACCCTCCGAGGCACGCCTGCTCAGGGGGCAAACAAAACATCTGCCTTTCTGTTTCACGTGACGCCTGTGGAGATTCAGCTCAGCCGGGGGAGGGATATCCGCCCGCCCGAAGGCTCTCCCAGCCAGAAATATTTCTCAGCTGAGCTGTTCCACCTGCCCAAACACCTCCATCTGCTAATTTGGATTTTTATTTTGTTGGCCTTTCTATCTCCTTTTTGGCTCAAGCTGCCAGAGCCGAGAGGGGTCCCCCTACACATTAACTCTCTTCTCCACTAGGCTGTTCGTAAAAGCAGAATCTGCTCTGCGGGGTGAAGTGCAGTCCTGTGAACCTGCCAAGGTTTTGGCTCCCCCCCCCCCACAGGCCCTTCCACTCCTGCAAAGCGGCCACGGACCCAGGACCCCCACGTAGGGCTGCAGTTCCCCAAGGTTTTTTTGGGGAGCAGAAAAGGGATAAGAAACAGAAGACACGATCATGCCAGCAACTGGGGGAAAAAAAAAATAGCATCACCAACCTAGCAAGTGATTTTCTCCTCCAGAATGCGGAGATCTTAGCCCACTTCACACAACCCTGTATGGAGCTAGCTAGCTAGCCGGGACATTAGCTCTCTTCTCAGTTCAAAAGAAAAATCAAAAGCTCTAGATATTTGTTCAATTTTCCATATACTGCTTGGGTATGTTTTAGTATTTTCTCCACAAAACAGGCATTTTAAGAATCCCTCCTAATTATTGGCTATGTTTTTTTGGCATCGTTTTCAGAATTTCCCCACTATTAAGGCTAAACTAAAGGAAAAAGTTAAAAGTTACTGTAAACATTTCTTCTTAAACATGTCTTCCTTCTCCAGTTTGCACTACTGTTTAAAATCAAGCCCAGCCATATTGATGTTGGTTTAAGATGAGGTAATTTCCGCAGCGTTTGTGATCTCGGAGGACGCACCCCTTCGCACATGGCTGGCGAGGAGGTGCCAGTTGGGATGGCAAATTGATTGGGGTGGGAGAGCCACGGGGAGAAAGGCGGGCACACCCATCCCCTCGGCTGCCCCTTCAGTTAGCAATTTTCTCAATTTCATCCAAATCGTCTGTATCCAATTTATGAATCTTCTTGTCTGCATAGAAGGAGGAAGCAAAAAAGCAGCGTTATCAGAAAAGATTCAGGAGTCTGTTCAAACAGGAACCAGTCTCCAGTGATGCATGGCCCAAAAAAGACCTTAAGTTTCTGAAAACTCACAAAAGCACAGCTGAAGGACCCTGAGTGGCTTATGACCCTTAAAAGTCCCTGAACCTCTCTTAATGTTGCCACTGAATTATGATATTCTAATTGGGAAAATTATTTAATACAGACAGTACTAATATTAACTGGTGGGGTTTGCGGGGGGGCTTTGAATCAGTCCTGGTGACCACTGGACAAGTGCCTGTGGTTTTCTTGGCCTCTCTTTTGCCCTGGCCTCCTCCTCCCTGGGGTTGAGAGAGAGGACCAGCTCCAAGTCCCCCAGCTGGCTTCGTGCCCAAGGTGGGACTAGAACTCGAGACTCCAGCACTTTTAACCGCCACACCAAACTGGCTCTCAATGTTAACTACGGTGAATTTTTAAAATTAAGTTACAACTGAAATCAAAGCGGGGATTTTGCCTTGGTCTTGCCCCCTGGCATCCCACTGGAAGGCCAAGCATAGACCTACGCTAAAAAAACCCAAAAGATCTGTGGGGAGCAACCAGCCTCCCATACCCTGGTTTAGATGATTCGCACAAGCCTCTAAGCCAGAAAGACCCAGGTTGGACCCGGGCGCCGAGGCAGCTTGTGGGGGACTTACTGAAATGCTCCTGGATCCGGTTGAGGATGTTCATGCTGTGCTTGCTGTCCACCATGTTGATGGCAAGCCCCCGCTTGCCAAAACGGCCCGTGCGGCCGATGCGGTGGAGGTATGTCTCATTGTCGGGATTCCCATCTTTATCCACCGGGAGATCAAAGTTTATGACCACAGAAACTTGCTCCACGTCGATCCCTGGGGAGGAAATTATCCATGACGGAGACCAACCATCATCGCTGTCATTGTCATCATCATCTAAACTTGTAGGCCACTTGACTCTCAACAATTCACAACACAAAGAAATTGCAATAAAACCAATAAAACATAATCACTGTCTGGCCATGCTGCCCAGCTCCCCTCAGGACCTGCTTTTCCTCAAACAGGTACTCCCCGACTTATGACCACAATTGGGACCAGAACTTCTGTCGCTAAGCAAGGTGGCCATTAAGTGAGTCACACCCAATTTTGGGACCTTTTTTGCAGCAGTCGTTAAGCGAATCTGGCTTCCCCCATTGACTTTGCTTGTTGGAAGCCAGCGGGGAAGGTCGCAGATGGTGATCACGTGACCCCTGGACGCTGCGACCGTTGCAAATACATGCCGGTTGCCAAGCACCTGAATATTGATCATGTGACCACAGGGACACCGTAACAGTCATAAGTGCGAGGACCGGTCATAACTCACTTTTCCCAGCACCGTTGTAACTCTGAATGGTCACTAAATGAATGGTCGTAAGTCGAGGACTACCTGTATGTCTGTTGCAAGAACTGCCGGAGGAGAATCCACGACTATTTCCCATTAACCGCAGAGGGCCCATTTCCCATTCCCCAAATCCAGAAGTTGAGGACTAAAAAGGGGAGCTTTTAGTCCCACGAAGGTCTGCGCTTAAATGTTTTCGGCACTGCTGGGCAGGCCACACCCATCCTCTGCATAAAGAGAGGCACGAGGATGAGTGCTGAGAGAAAGGAATGTCCAGCGGGGAAGACACTTCTCTCCATAGATCAACTTTCGAGGGACACCTACCAAGATGGGAAGAGGCGTGGACTCCAACTCCCAGACTTCCCCAGCCAGCATGGCCCCTGCAGAGAATTCTGGAAGTTGAAGTCCCCTTTTCCCAAAAAAGTGGGAAGGACGTAAGGAGAGAGCAGCTGTCCTAACAGTGAGACACACGCTGAGACGAGGAGTAGTCCTCTAGTGTTTATTACTGCTACATAAACAGAATCCCAACAAACTGACTAAGCATGGGAAAAACCCAGACATATAAACCCCAAAGGCTAAGGCGGGCCTGATCTGTGTCTCTTTGAATGGCTGCTTAATTCCTCGGTGCTACGCATGCGCTTTACAGCCTGGACGGGAGCCCCTTCCTGCTCGCCATCCTTACTCATGACAGCAGCACTCCAGTCCGGCTCCTGGACCCACCTCGGGCGCAAACGTTGGTGGTCACCAAGACCTTCTCTTTGCCCTCTCGGAAGCGCTCGATCACGGCTGCCCGCTGCTCCACCACCATCTCCCCGCTCAAGAGCGCCACCTGGTGGCCTTCTTTGGAAAGCTCCCCTGCCAGCCAGCCAGCCGTCTTGCGGGTCTGCAGAACAGAAGGGTCTGAAACCGAGGACTTGGATTTCTATTTTTTAGAAAATCTGTTCAATTGTGTCTGATTCTCAGAGACTGCCTGGACAGGTCCCTGCAGTTTTCTTGGCAAGGTTTTTCAGAAGTGGTTTGCCATTGCCTCCTTCCTAGGGCTGAGAGAGAGTGGCTGGCCCAAGGTTGCTCAGCTGGCTTCGTGCCCAAGGCGGGACTAGAATTCAGGGTCTCCGGGTTGCTAGCCTGGTGCCTCAACCACCACACCAAAATGGCTCTCAAGGACTTGGATAGAGAGTAATAGGAAGATTATAGAAGATAAATAGGAGGATACGCAGGACTAGGAAGCTGACAGACCCCAGAAGGGGGCAACGGAGAACCATTTCCACAGCGTGGAACGGAAAACTGCAAGGACACATCCAGAGAGTCCCCAGAAGCTAATCGAAGGATGTAGCCAGGTATTTTTCACCCTTTTACTGAACTTCCCTCTACGCTAAAAATGGGGGCCCTCAACCTAGACGAAAAACCATTCAAGATGGTCTATGAGATGCGCTAAATATGGCTTATCATGGCGCAATGTCTGTATTGCACTCGGTACCTCTGCGAAGCCCACGCTATTCCCAGTAACTAGCACTGAGAAGCAGAAAGCCGCAACCATCGCACAGGATATATCCAGCCCTCAAGGTTAGTAGCTGCAGCGGGTTTATTTCTCCCTGGGTGCCGACAGCTCCTGTGGCCATGAGTTCCACAGGCAAGGAAGCAAAGCCTCCAGGGGCCTCTCCTGGAGTTTCACTGGAGGGCCTGCTTTTAGCCTCAGAGTTTAGACACCAGTAAATAAACAAACAAAAAAACAAATAAAATCTATTACTCTCTGTTGCAGTTGGGCTTTATATATTTCTTATACTTTTCAATGTATTGACTGATTGCTTTTTAACCCCGCCGTACGCCACCTAGAGCCGCCTGGAGAAGTGAGACGGGTGGCTAATAAATCGAGCAAGCGAGCAAGCAAACAGGTCCAACATAAACTAAGGCTGTATCAAGGAAGATTTTGCTGATAAAGAACTATGAAAATTCACGGAGAAGGGTAGCCAATTCTCCCCCGCCCCCACCAAATCCTTTCAGCCATGAAATGGTGCTTCTGCATTCAGCGAAGGGGATGCGGGGTGGGGGGCGGGAAAGGCAGAGGACAGAGGCGACAGGAGTCGTGGGACTGAGCTTAACCACCCCCCATCAGGAAGGGATTCAGCTGTGTGGCAGCGACCACGTTCCAGCCGCCCCCCCCGCACTCACGTGGCAGAAGATCATGGCCTGGGCGATGGTGATGGCGCCGTAGATGTTGCAAAGGGCATCAAATTTCTCCTCCCGGCTGCTGCAGAGGACGTAGTACTGCTTGATTGTGTCCAGCGTCTCCTCCTCCCGCTTCAGCTTGATGATGTTGGGGTCGGGAACGACCTTCTGGGCAAACTTCCACACCGAGTCCTCGAAGGTGGCTGAGAAGAGCAGCATCTGGCAGTCACGGGGCAGCATCCTGAATGGCGGCGGGGGGGGGGGGGGGAGAGAAACAGCCAGACTCGGATCCACAGCCCTGCGGCTGGTGCGCGAGTCTCAAAGGCCACCGCTTTCTGCTCCTGCACGCCTGCTCTGCCCCGGCAGCGTCAAGCGTGCAGACATACTGCCCACCCACCCCCGACAAGAAGGATCCATCGCCTCGCCTCGCGCAAAGCGGACCAACCTTCGGCAACCGGCCAGCTGTTCCAAAATGGGTTGGACTCCTCGCTTTTAGAAATTAAACAGGAAGCAGGTGTGCAGTAAACCGGCACGGCCGCTTCCAGCACTACCCGCATTCACCTCCAGCCCTTGTTTGGACATTTATTTATTTATTATTCACATTTCTATCGCCGTCCATCTCCCCTCAAAAGGGGGACTCTGGGCGGTTTAAGAGAAGTATCAGCAGGAGGGAGAATTATGCCACGCGCCTGGCAAAACGAAGGCATGCCGGGGTGGCCGCGGACTCCCCGCAGCGTTAGAGCACGCCTCAGGGCACCACCTCACGAGTTCACCTTCTGGCGAGCAGGCTTTGGCCACGCCCAACAAGGCAGCCATTTTGCGACAGAGGCCGCAACTTCTAGTTCCAAGCACGTGCACCAGGCCCAAACTTTTCTTGGTCACTCCTGGGTTTGCTGCCAACTGGGTGACTCTGGCCTCTGACACTGAGGAGGGTCTGTCTTCCCTTCTGTCGCTTCATCAATTCCACAAACCAAGGACAGTCTACGGCAGGGGAATTCTGGGAGTTGAAGTCCACCCATCTTAAAGTTGCCACGGTTGAGAAAAACTGGCCTACTGGCTTGGTGGAAAAACCTCCATCATGCCACCCCTCCTGATATTTCCACTCTGCTCCCCCCACGCTTCCAGAGCCACCTCTGACTGGCCAGAGAGCAGACCTGGCATCTGAAGGGGAACCTGCATGGCTGCGCTACTCCCAAATTTTGTGCAGGACCAGCATTATCCTCCTTTTGTTCTGCACGCCCAAATCGTCTAGCATGATTTCTCGGCTCCAAAAACAAACTCAAACTCGCAAAGTGGGGGAAAAAAGATCAAATACCAACAGGTGACACGCGGAACACATGTCAGAAAAGAGACATTAACATAAGGAAAGCTTATTTCAAAGGAGGAAATGGGCAGAAAGGACTCAGGAATCTGCAGGTTTCTTCATCCACCTTTCCAAGTCAGAAAATGTGTTCTCTCTGTTGAAAACCGGGAACACTGAACGCCAAGCCCGATGTGCCAGCGATGTCGGGGGACCTGGCTTCTCCCCACCGCGGCTGGCAGGGCGCACCCTCACCTCTGGATGCGGATGCTCTGGTCCTGGTGCCCCTGGGTGGCGATCATGACGTCAGCCTCGTCCAAAACAAAGACCCGGATCCTCTTGGGGTCGATGAACCTGAGCTTCGAACACCAGTCCAGGACGGTGCCTGGTGTGCCAATGACGACCTGTTCGGCGATCTTCTGGCCACGCTCCACTGTTGAGAAGGAGGGACAGAGACCCGTCTGGGCGCTGGCGAGGGGACACAACTCAGCCAGAGACTCCTTCTGACCCCAGCCCGGGTTTCCTTTAAAACCCTCCTGGCTTTTGCACCCGAAGAACCCAATTTGTTACAGACACCGGAGAGGCCGCCCAGCTCAGCTCCGCGCTGTCCTCACCAGACCTCAGGAGAGGCTCCTTGAGGAAGAGGCTCGAGTGCGACACTCACATTTGTTGCCCCGGACGGCGTAGGCCAGCTTCAGCGCTGGGTAGAACTGGCCCATCTGCTCTATGACCTTCCCGGTCTGGAGGGCCAACTCATACGTGGGGGAAAGGCAGAGGCACTGGAGGAAAGGGGGCAGAGTCAGGGCACACAGCCACGGACGCCTCCCGAGTGCCTCCCCTTTAAGTGGCAGGGCCCTGCAGCTGGCGCATCCCCCCCTTTTTCCCAACACCCCCTCCTCTTCTCAGAGGTCTGAACAAGCCTTTGGAGGGAAGGCCCCGAGTCTCGGGGAAGAGGGCCAAGGGCTGCCGGCTGCCGATCCCTGCCTTAAGCTCTGTCGGGAGCAAATGATGCCTGGCAACACCCCGACCGCATCCCACCTCGGATTGGGGGCTCTGCCACCCCCCGCCCCCACCAGGGCTTTTAATGGCAATTACCTGGGGATGCTTGTGGTCCGGCTCCACTCGGCTGAGCATGGCCAGGACGAACGCTGCCGTCTTCCCTGTGCCGGACTGGGACTGCGCAATCAGGTTCTGTGGGCTGGAGACCCATGGCCACCGTGAGCGGGAGCACCCTCAGAGGCTCGGAGGGAAGGGCTGCCCCTTTGGTGGAGGGAGGGGCTGCCCCGAGTTTCCTGCCAGAGGATTATGTCTCCGCACAGGGCAGAGACACTCGGCCTGGCACAACTCAGCCAAGGGTGGCCGGGATGCTCCCTCGGGCTGCTTTGGGGACCCCCGCATCTGCCCCATCAAATCTTTAGCCCACCCAATGCAAACCATTTATGGTCGCAAAACATCCATGGCTCGCTTGCCTGCCCTCTCCGCCCAGACCCGGTCAGGGCCCACTGGCCAGACTTACGGCTCTGCGAGCATCATGGGCAGGGCGTTCTCCTGGATCTTGGAGGGCCGGTTGAAGCCCATGGCGTACACCCCCTGGAGCAGCTGGGGCTTCCTGGGAGGGAGCAAAGCAAGGCGGGATTACTGAAGAAAGTTGAGAGTTCAGAACAGTTCATTTCCCTGGGTATTAAAACACGGAGGGCTTTTTAGAATATTTGGTATTTCCTGCTACTTGTTAATGTGGGTTTGTGTTACGTTTTTCACTACAATTTTGGCTGCACCTATTTTCTATACAGGCGGTCCTCGCTTAGCAACCACAATTGGGACTGGCAACTTGGTCATTAAGCAAAGTGGTTGCTAAGTGAAACCACAACCACACTTATGATCTCACTTCAGCTTTCCTTTGCTTTACAGCCCTGCAAAGGTCGTCAATGTGAGGACTGGTTGCAGATTCACATTTTCATCCCTGCCGTAACTGCAAATGGTTGCTAAACGAGGACTACCCGCATGGCTTTTACATTAGAATGCTTGGAAACTGATTTGCATCCTGTCCAGACTTCCCAAACAGTCCAGAAAGAGATGGACTTTTTCACAGACTGGAAAAGTGCTGAGGCTGGATCAGGCCAAGGGCCTCATCTGGTTCATGGTGACCACTCAGGCATCCATGAAGCAATCTGGGAGAGGAGAAGGACCATCTTCTCCCATGGCTACGCCCCAGTCGCCACCTCTGGTCACAACCAGCTTTTTGAACCCACAGCTCAGGTTCATGTGCACTGCAGTGACAAACTTTCCTCCAAAGCCCATAGGAGTGGGGGTCCCCTGTGACCTTCACAACATTCCTGGGAAGCCAGCCGGGTTGAAGTTGGGCCTGAAACAGAAGCCAGCGGTGAATTTCCACAGCCCATCGAGAGGGACTCTGGGGAAAGCGCCCAGCCGGCGTGGCACAGCGGTGAAGGGGTCAGGCGGGGACCTGGGAGGCCCAAGGCCGTGTCCACACACCGCCAGGAAGGCTTCGGGCCAGCCCCTCTCTCGCAGGGCTGCTTCGGAGGGGCAAATTGGAGGGGCCCCCCATGCAGGGCACAGGAGCCACAACAGCTCACTACTCTGACACAAACCTGGGCAGGGAGACACCCCCACCCCCCGCAGAGTGCTCCGCTGAGCCACGAGCCCCCCGGAGCCGAGCCGGAGGCACTTACAGGCGCAGCTCTTCAAAAGACTTCACAGAGTAGAGCGGTGACGTCGGGTCCCTCTGCAGAACCTCCACCTGGTTGGTATTGTCCACCAAATTGCTGCGGATCAGCTTGTTCAGCAGCGACTGGGCGGCGCGATCCTCTGCGCCGAAATCGGGAAAGGGAGGAGGGGGAGGGCAGCAGAGAATAAACACCATTTTTTTTACACCTGGATCCTTTGCCAGAACACACCTGCCAACCTGGACAGGAGGGGCATCTCCTAATGGTTGTGGCTGCCTTTGCCACAGTGTCCTCTTAGCATTCAAAGCAGGGGCTGCTAAGCTGCTCACGTGCGTCCCCTGGATGTCCCAAGACAACCGCCTCTCTGCACCACATGCAACCCCCCCATTACCTAGAGTGCCTATGGCTGGAGACAGGAGCTGCCCCCCCCATGTCCCAGCGCTTGAGGATAGAACCAACAGATGGCAAACAGCTGGCACCGAAGACAGAACGCTGAGCGGGCTTTGCTTTACCTCCAGACATTACAGAGCTGGGCACTCAGCTGCCCAGGCCTGCCAAGAAAAGGAGGATCCCCGGGCTAGTCTGAGTTTCATTCCCAACAGAAACCCCCCTTCCAGTTCCAGTTGTGCCACACATAACAACAGCACGTTCCACAACCTCAGACAGGGGGCTAAATCCTGCAACTAGTGCGGCCGTTGCTGGGTGGGAATTATGGGAGCTGAAGTCCAACACATTTGGGGAGCTCCAGGTTGAAGAGGGCTGGCCTAACTAGATTGGAAGTCAAGGTTTAGCGGCTAGGCTTTCAGCGGCCAGCCCATGAGCAACTTGGCGAAGTTTAATTTGCTTGGATCTTCCACCAATTACATATTGCTGTCTGAAATCTCTGACTTGTTTTAAAAGGCTTCCATTGTTCGCTGCATTGGGTGGGTGGCTGGCACGAGGAAGGCCGTTCAGGGGACACCATGAGAAATGGGCAACAGAGATCCGATTAATGCCCGACAGATATAATGCCAGTGTGAGCTGCCACCCTTGGGAACATGAGCCGGGCAGAGGCCCATGAGGCCCGGAGCCATGCCCAGGAGGGGCCATCCGAAGGCCAGGCTCTGAACTCAGCCAGATCTCTGGGCAGCTCCAGAGGATCATTCCCAAACCACTAAGAAGCACCAGTTTGTGCCTCCGGGACAGAGAAAGACAACGCATTTTCAGGTGCTGGACCGAGCCCTGGCCCTTTGCAACGTATTTGTTAACTTTTCTGCTGTTCTCTGCCCCACCATGTTAACCAGGGTCGCCTGCACCTTTCTCAATACAGTTGGGAAAAAAAGCACCGTTGCTCCCTCCCACCCCCCCATACGAACTAAATGCTTCTGCGAGAACAGGAAGGCTGCATCCACAGATGGAGACCCTGCATCGCTTCATCCCAGGGCCGGACCAGAAAAACCGCAGCCATGCAGGCTGTGCGGCTGCTGCCTGCGTTTGCCCTTGTTCTCTAAATGTGCCCACGAAGCTTCATTTCTTGGAAATGAAGACGAGGCGGGAGCCAAAGCCAGCTCAATTTCCTGAACAAGTTGAAAATTGGGCGTACCTTTCTCCTCCTCTTCCGTCTTCTCTGCATTGTCACCTGTCTTGACAACGGCACCTGGGTTAGGACAAACCATCATTGTAGTAGCAGCAAGATGGCCGGGTGGGCGGGCAAGGAAGCTATTCTGTTCTGTTACTGCAGCCGCCGCCGCCGGGGTGGGTGGGGGGACACCCTTGTGGGAAATTTCAGTGGAAGGTTGAAGCCCCTCGGCCAATTCAGGCCAAGGGAGCAGCTTTCCCAGAAACACACCCCACTTCAGCAAGTCATCTCCCCATGGCAGAGGAATAGTTACAGCTGCCAGTTGGGGATGAACGGGCACTCCTTCCCTTCAACGCTCGAGCTGTGGGTTCTCCAACTCAAGAAGAGGCAGGACAACCACCTCTCATGGAGGGATGGACTAGATAACCCTGGGGGTCCCTTCCGACTCCACTGTTCTAGGATGCCAAGCTTTCATGCCCTGTCAGCCACAGGAGTAAAACTCCCCACCGCTGGCAGGACCACGATTCTGATACAGGTTTGCCAGTGAAGCTTGCAGATTTATTACTGCCAAGTGAGGCTCTGACTGACTCAACCTCACGCCTAAAATAGATTCCCCAGCGCTGAAACGCCACAACAGCCTTTGGCTGTGTTTCAGCAGGTTGGTCTCCCAGGTAGGAGGGTGTAATTCTAGTTGTAAAAACAGGGAGAATGAGATTGTCATTGCATGAGGGCGCAACCGGCAAGAACAAAGAGCGGGTAAAAGAACCAGAGGTATCTTTGATGGTTACGGGAAACGGATCGGCCTGAGACACCGTGTGGCTACACCCACCATTGGCATCTGGCTTGAGGGTCTCCTCCTTCAGGTGCAAGTTGCTCAGCTAAAAGGAAAGAAGAAAGGGAGGAATGAGCACCAAGCAGCTTACGAGAACGACAGCTCACCCCTCAGCAGCCACCCTCCCTAAAGGAAGGGATCAGGGCCTCCAAATGCATATCGTGAAGTTCTTCAAGGTCACTACTCTTTTCCCGACACACAAGAGGCCTCGGAGGTGTTGTCTGAAAGACCCCCCCAAAAGGGAAAGGACATTTCTGGGGGTCAAAGAAGCCTTGGCCTGGCGTTCAAAGGCTGGGAGGGTACGAGCTCCGCCCACACAGCCCCTGCCCCGTGTGAGAAATAAAGAGGGACTCTGCCAAGGACCAAAATGGGCAGGTAGGCCTTTACCCACTCTTGGGGCAGGCCATAAAAAGGGACTGGAATGCAGTTGGTCTCCTGCCTGCACAAGCCTTACTGTATCTTCACACAGCCAGCCAAGAAACAGGAGCCACCCAACAGAACAGAATGTTGTATGTTACTTGGGAAAAAAAAAATTAAAGAGAAAAAACACAAAGCTTGGAGGAGAAAGGGAAAGCCGGTTCTGCTTCTTATACCTGCCTGCTGCCAAGTTTTATTATTAGTTCCACTTGATTTCTCCAGGTTTTATCTGCTGGTCAGTGACCACAGTAAGATGACTAAAAAGCCGGGGTTTTGGAAATGCTGTTTTTGGGGGAATAAAACCCAGAACACTTGAATATACTAATTATGCAAAGATGGTGGCTGAAAACACCAATCCCAGAGGTTGGGAGGAGGCTGTACTGCCCACTGGCGCCTTCAAAGGAAGTTTTTCTTTCTGGAATCCCTCACCCAAGGTGATCTTTCAGCAGAAGCCACAGAATAAGATTGTGAGCACAAATCTGGGCTTTTGAATTACCGCCACAGCCCTCCCTCCCATCCCTCAGGGCTCAGGCATGGCACTGAGTCAGAAGCCAGACAATTCTCTCTCCCTGGCTGAAGGGCTTTCGTGGAAATCCAGCAAGACAATCACCAAGGACGTGGGGAGGATTTTGCCCTCTGTGCACAGCGTAGGATGCAAAATCCAAATTCTCCAGTCTCTGGCATTGCTATAGTTCTTTAAAGGATTTTAATCCCCTGTGGGCAACCTGAAGGGCTACTGATCAGCTTTCCTTTCTCGAAAAGGAGAAAGCTAAACAGGTCTGCTGGTCACGGTGGCTGATGAACTCCCAGATCAGAGCCACAAGTGAGGGAGAGCTGCTTGGCTGCTGCGAAAACCACTTTATGGCCCTCAGAGTTCTTTGGTCTCACTCAGAAGGTCACTTAAATATTAATACTAATTGCAGAGAGGAGGGAAGATGCCCTTGATGGAGACAGGCCAGATCCCTTACCAAAACGACGAGGAGGAAAACACAGCTTAAGTCCAAACCTCGCAGAAAGTATGAGGAAGTGTCCAGACAGATGCCTCTCTAATTTACTGAGCGCACTGAGACTTGCAAGGCTTGGTTATTACAGCCCCTCTCAATAAAAGCAGTCTTAGACTTTCCCAAGCTTTCAAACAGTCAAGAACCAACAATCTTTGCAATCCTTTTATCAATGCCATTAGAAAAAACATCATTATTCCCCTTTTGCAGGCAGAGGAAACTGAAGCTGGGAAAGAGTATCATTTTACCACCAATAAGGTATCTATTGATGTGGCCCAATTCTCACTGCTGGTAGAGCTAGAAACTCCTCAAATTCAACCCCAGCAGCAGGTGTAATCTTACTTATCTGGGCAGTAAACTCAACAGATCCCAAAATTTAGCCCATACCCCAAACGAGGATTCTTAGATGCTGCCCTTCGAACAAGCTGGAACTGAAACCAGGGTTTCTCCTTGGCCTATCAACCCTGACTTGTTCAGGAGCAACGAAGCACACAGCCCAGGTTGGACAGTGCAAAACTGGGTGTTATTTCACCTGCTTCTACTGGCTTGCACTGGGTGGAGTTGTGCCCCAGTTGAACCTTGCAGGTCAAAATCTTAACTGGGGATTGATTGATTAACTGGTAGGGCAGGGTTCCTCCATCTTAAAACAGTCCCTGTTGCTGCTTTCCCATCCAGAGGCAGCAGATGCTTCCCTGCGAAACCACAAAGCCTGCACACAGACAAGTGGTGCACCAGCTCATGGTTCAAGCAGAGCATTTGCCAAGACGTCTGGGAGAGAAGGAGCAAGCAAGCAGATTTAGGCCCCGATCCACGTTGCTGTTAGCAAGCAACGGCGGGAATCACCCGCTGCACTAAGCCACAACGGCATCTGGTTCTGGCCCAGTGTGCCACGTGAACCTGGTTAACAGCCTACAGCCAACAAGACTGTGATCGAGTGCCAGAGGCAAAGGCTTCAGTGAAGCCTCCTTCTTCCCACCAGTAGATCATCCCTTCTGTGGATGATGGGAACTGTAGTTCCACATACTTGGACCTTCCCAGATCAAGGGAGGTGAGCCAGGCTAGCTGAGGACCCACAGCCCAGGCGGGTGACTCAGCCATGGACTTCCTTGGGCGACCTCAAACATGCTGCCCCCTCAGCCAAGCCCACTCTGTGGGGCTGTGGTGCAGATGAAAATGGGGGAAGAAGACGGCAGTGCCACCCTAACTTCGCTGGCTCAGAGGGGAGGTACATATTAATACAGTCCAGCCCTCATCTGCTACCGCACGCTGCTCTCATACCCATATTTAAGGGGCTGGCCTAGGAGCAGGGAGACCTCGGGTCCCATCCTGCCTTAGTCCCAGAAGCTGGCTGGGGGGCTTTGGGCCAGTGCCCCCTCCACCACAGCTGGGAAGTCTAAAAACCATCTATTTACCAAGCCATATGGAACTGGGGTGGTGATTACACCCATAACCTTGAATGAAGAAGGCTTCATCTTGCAAAGCACTTAAATAACAACAACAACAACAATAGCAAACGCAATTATAGACCCAGGCACACCGATATAACTGCCCCTCTTTCAACCCACCACATCCATCCACAGGTCTAATTATAAGAAATAGAAATTGCCTCCAGAAACCCCACGTTGCACATACAGAGGAGACAGGCATCCATCACCTTAATTGTATGGCTAACACGCCCCCCCAACAGGGATACAGAAACAACCCTCCCATATAAGCATAAGACACAGCCACACATACAACTTTATACATAATTTATATATTGTAGTGTGTGTGTGTATTATATATATACACACACACTTTCTCTCTCTATATATATATATGCACAGAGGTTATAGAGTGCATATATATATATATATTCACACTCAATACATGTATAAACACAGCTAACAGAGATTATATATACTCTCTCTCTCTATACACACACACACACTAACTTTATATAGTTATTTTATAAAAAAAATTCCATCTTTATTATTTTTATAAATATCTCAAGGTGGCAAGCGTACCTAATGCTCCTTCCTCCTCCTATTCTCCCCACAACCACCACCCTGTGAGGTGGGTTGGGCTGAGAGAGAGGGACTGCCCCAGGGTCACCCAGCCGGCTTTCGTGCCTAAGGCGGGACTAGAACTCTCTTACCACGCCTGATTGGCTCTTGGGCTGAGAGAGAGGGACTGCCCCAGGGTCACCCAGCCGGCTTTCGTGCCTAAGGCGGGACTAGAACTCTCTTACCACGCCTGATTGGCTCTTGGGCTGAGAGAGGGGGACTGGCCCAAGGTCACCTGGAGCCTTAACTGCCCCCCAATATATATTTTATTTAGTTATTTATCAAATTTTGCCACTGCCCATCTTCCCCCAAAAGAGGGACCCTAGGCAGAGAGTTTTCAATAGAGATTATATTATAACAGAGTTTTTAATAAAGAGATTATACTCTCTCTATATATATATATGTATAAACAAAGTTTATATAGAGACATTATATACATAACTCCCCCTCACTCCATATATGTATAAACAGTTAATAGAGAAATTATATACTCTCTCTATAGATAGATAGATATAAAGTTTATATAGAGACATTGTGTGTGTATATATATATATATATATATATATATATCCCCCCTCCCTCTCTATATGTATAAACAGTTTTTAACAGAGATTATATTTTTCTCTCTCTATATATATATATAAAGGAAGTTCATATGGAGACGTTATATATATACACACACTTCCCCCTCCTCTGTATAAACAGAGATTTTATAGCCCGTAGAAAGAGCTTAGGTATAGATATTACGTGCGCTCCCTCTCGAGATACACGCACCAACGGAGTTCACGCGCGCGCACGGACGCACAGCGGGCAGAGCTACACCACGGCGCACCGCTCCTTCGTCCCCAGAGGCGCGGGACCCATCGCTCACGAACTCGGGGCTTCACACCGCAGGGGGTTCCCGCCCGGGCTGGTTTCGCTTTTCGCGCTTTCCCCGCTTTAAGGCGAGCGCTACTTCGTAAGCCGCCCGGGGTCCCTGGAGAGGGGGGCCCCTCAGCCCTCACGAGTCAGAGTCCCCGCATTCACACGCGGAGCACACGCGCCCCTCACCGACGCCGCGGCGGCCGCCTCCTGCTCGTCCACCGCCAGCGCCCACGAGTCGGTCGCCATCCTCGGCGGCCTGGAGGAGACGGAGCGCCCGCCCAGCCTCACGCGGCAGCTCCCGCGAGGCCGCCGGCTCTGCGCAGGCGCGGGAGGAAGGGGCGGGGCGGGGCGCATGCGCCTCCGAAAGGCTTCCGGGCGGGGCGCGGCGGCGGCGCGGCGGCCGTTCCGGAGACGCCCCGCCCCGCCCCGCCCCTTTTTTTCCCCTTTCGAACGTTCCCCAGGTTGAGCGAGCGCGCGCCGGATTAACTGCGGTGCAATAAAGCTCGACGTGGCTTTGTCTTTGCCTTTTTTTCCCATGCTGCCTCGGGAGGGTGGCCTCAAAGGGGGACCCCTCTTTTCCCCGCGGGGCCGCCCTGCCACCCCGTGGCAATGCCCAGCCAGGGGTCTGGAGGTCTCCAGCTCCGTCCACCTGCAAGACTCCTTTGCAATGCAAAGGCAGAGCCCGACGTGGGGCGCTCCAGACCTTGCTGGTTGCAACCCCCCCCCCCATGTTGGCTAAGCAACCCTGGGGGGCATCTGTTGGGCAAAGAGGAGGTGTGGAGTCCTTGGGGTTCTCTGAGCTTGGTGGTTTGCTTGCAGACGTTTCATTACCCGACTAGGGAACGTCATCAGTGCCCCCCCAGCTGAGGTGGCCTGGCACGCAGGGGACCCCCATCCTCGCCCCACTGCTTCTGCTGTCCAGGGCTGCCTCTTGCCAAGCCACGATCTCGGGAGGCCTGAACTCAGAACACCGGAATGGTGGGCAGGCTGGAATTCCCCGGTGGTGTTGCCATGGGTCGGTTCCAATGCTCTGCTTCAGCGTGGTTTAGCACATTGCATGAGACTAAACGTTGCAGTGTGAAAAATCATGGCTTATGGCTTGGCATGTCACATCAAGAAGAACCCTCCTTTCCCAGACTGTTTTTTTAATCTATGGCTGTCAGTTACAGGGACAGTCAACCATAGGCTTCCCCAGAATTGAACAGGGGTCATGCTATGACATACTAAGCCGTGTTTTTCAACCTTGGCAATTTGAAGATGTGTGGACTTCAACTCCCAGAATTCCCCAGCCAGAATTCCCCTTGCTGGCTGGGGAATTCTGGGAGTTGAAGTCCACACATCCTCAAGCCGCCAAGGTTGAGAAACACTGCCAGAGAGAAAAGAATAAGAAACCAAACTGTGATTTACAAAGTATAGTCATTAATAGAAATACATGGAAGGGGGAAACCGTGTTCAAAGTTTTGCCATAAAACCTTTCCTTTCTATGCTGCTTGAAGAATTAAATGAATGTTTATATTCCCTCCTATTAAAGGAGTGTTGCCCAAGGGATATTTGATGGATACCAATATGGCCAACAGACAGTTCACCCTCCTCCCACTCTGGCACCCTCCTGACAGGGGAGACTGTTTTTTAGGGGACCTTCCATCCTCCCCTATCACCATGGCAAACTGTCAGCAGGAACTAGGATTTACAGTGGGTTGGGGATGATGGGAACGGGAACCCAGACTTCAGGAGGGAGCCAGGATGAGAAGGCGGGAAGGGGTCTGGCATCAAGGTTGGACCTGATTTTTCCTTGGAAGTGTCATCTTGGGATGTCTGGGGTGGGGTGGGGAGGATGATCTCATTGAACGAGCAGAAACTGGGCTGCACGCCAAGGACATTTATGTCCTGTCCAATCTGATGTCTCTGTTCTCCTCTTGTCGTCCTTCTGTCGCCAGAATGACCCTTCTCATCTCAGGAGCCCTTGCAGCAGACGGGGAGAAGGGAAGACCGGATGACTCCACAGGGGACTTTGCTCCTCTTGACTGGGACGGCTGGCGGCACATCTGCTGGGAGGTTGGACGTTACAGGACTGACCCCCATTTAAGAGGAGGGTGCCTTAAATGAGTGGAAAGCTCCTTTTAAAAAACTGAACATTCCCAACACAGATAAAATGAGAGTATAGTCTGCTGGGAACAAGAAGAATGGAGCCCTGGAGGAGCTGTTCTTTCAGAAGCCTCCTTATCCCTCTTTTTTTTTCATTCGTGGTGGTCATGCAATAAAGTTCTACCCTTTCGGCATTAAATTTTTGGGCAGATAAGTAACATCCCTAATCAAAGAATTGGATGCTCTCCAGAGCTAGCCTTACTGCGTTTATTTACAGGACCAGCTAAGCTTAAAAATAAAGAACGTATTATTAATTTAATCTTAGCTGCCAAAACAATAATTGGACAATGCTGGAAAACTCTAGATAACATAACAAAAAGATTATCAATGGGACATCGGAGGCAGGAACAGCAATTTTATCAAACTTGGATGGATTTTAGGGTTTATCTCAATAGCAGTAGACTATAATCTGGTGGAGAGCCAGTTTGGTATTGTGGTTAGGACTCCAAGCTAGAAACTGGGAGATGCGAGTTCTAGTCCTGCTGTGGGCACGAAGCCAGCTGGGTGACCTTGGGCCAGTCACTCCCTCTTAGCCCTAGGAAGGAGGCAATGGCAAACCACTTCTGAAAAACTTTGCCAAGAAAACTGCAGGGAATTGTCCAGGCAGTCCCTGAGAATCAGAAATGATTGAACAGATTAAAAAAAGTAATAATCTAGTACACTTTATATACACGGCAAATTTTCATATGTATAGTACCTGTGTCTTTATTCACACCACAGCAGATCTCCTTGGTATTTTCTATATTTTTTCTTTTTTCTTTTTCTCTATAGGTATCTTGGATTTGGGTAAATGTAGTTACCTGATTTTGTTTGGGAAAAACCAATAAAGAAAGAAAGAAAAAGAAAAGCCTCTTTATTCCAAGGTTGTGCAACCTTGGACGGACATGGGGAAGCGGTTCCCCCAGAGGCAGCAGGCTGGCAACCCGCGTGGTCCTGGTCTGGCAGCTCCTGCTAGAAGAGGTGGTGGCCAAGAGGCCTTTGCTCTGCTTCTGCTGGTGCACCGGTTGCAACCTTTCCAGGAAGGCCCCTGGGGCCCTCCTCTTCTCTCATCTAGATTACTCTCTCTCACTTTCTGTAGTCTCTGTTTCTGGACCTGACCCACCTCAAAGGGCTGGCAGACACACTTGGAAAGTCTCAGTGGCTTCTGAATGAAAAGGGCACAAGGAACGGAATGGAAATCAGCCACAGCTAGCTTCACTCCCCCTGTGAAGGCATGGTGGCTTAACCATGATTTACTGAATGATGAAAAACTGCACAATATACTGAATCAGGTTAGCTACCAACTTGGTGGCTGTATTTCTGCAACTTAGGTTCGTTTTAACCTTTTCCTCTGGGTGGGTCAGTGCATTTTGCAATGTGGTTCTGCATATTCTAGAGCAGCCTTTCTCAACCTTTTGACCCTGGAGGGACCCTTGAAATGTTTTTCAGGCCTCGGGGAACCCCTGCACATTCAGGCTCAAATATAGGCCAGGAGTTACAAAATTATTATATTTGTTGCATGGGTAGGCCTGTATAGATGCACTAACAGTGTTCTTAAACTGAAAATAAAGAATGAAACATGCCTCTTTAATGTGAAGTTGCCCGAATTTGAAATACTTTTTAAAATAAATCGTGATCTCCCAGGGGACCCCCAGTGACCTCTCGTGGAACCCAAGGGTGCCACGGAACCCTGGTTGGGAAACCTTGGTCTACAGTGTGGAACCACAAAAAAGGTTACTTTCTTCAAGTGTCTTCTGCACAATCTGTATGCAGAAAGGCCTGAGATGCTTGGTGATACAAAGCCACAAAGCGGAATAGGAGATACACACAACACCCCCACCCCAAAACCAGCTCAGCTCAGCTCAGCCTGCCATTTGGAGCCCATTTGTCCCGGTCACTTTGAGTGTTTATGGTCAGGAAGTGAAAGCCATAAAGCTGGAGATTTTTGCTATTTCTAAAATGCTTTGAACTTAAGGAATAGCCCTTTTTAGGACCAGTGATCTTCAAACGGGATCCTTCGAAACTGCTCCTTTGCCCGTCTTTTCTGCTCCAGCCACAGACCAATCCTTGAACAAACAGGCTGAATGTTCTTCTTAACTGTTTATTATTTACTCCTTGGTCTATTGACTGATAATGTAGAATCCAGCGGGGGAAATTTTGTGGAAGTTTGGTCAACTTCCACCAACTCTTTGTATGGGGGTGGGGGAAGGCTGGGAGCTGCCTGGGCTGTTGAGGGCAGCACGGTGGCGGGCGCATTCCCCAAATGCCCATTTCCCAGAAGGCAAAGCCAAAGGACCTTTGTGGGGTTTGAAGGCAGAGCTGCAAAGGAACACTGGGGGACCCATTCTGCTGCACTTCACCGCAGGTTGGCTTCCTACGGGATGCATATTTATTGGAAGAGTTTTTTTGAAAATGCGGTGGGCGAGGGAGCCCCTAGGAAGGTGTCTGGAGGAAGGGGTGCCAAAGCTGGGAGGGTGCAAGGTCATTGAGCGCCAACCTCTGCCCCCTGGCAAAACAGACTTTCCCCAGCACAGCACCAGTCCCCAATACGATGCCCATCATCCACTACCAGTGTCACCTGACAAGCCTCAGAGCATCAGGCAGGACCACACCATCCTGGAGGCTTCCCGAGACGGCCAGCCAGGAGGCGGCCAGATGTAAAAGCTGGCATCAGGGAGAAAAGGCTCTCTTGCTCCTGCGCTGAAGAGCAAGCTTTCCAGAGTGGGGTGAGGGAGGTGCTTTTCATCAATATCAATGAGTGTGAATATTGGCTGCTAAACCCGGTGGATCCACTCCCTCCTAAAAGCACAGCTGTGTCTGATCGAACCTGCTCTAAACTCTCCAGAGGAACCCTCTGCGCAGCTGAGCTGCCCTGCCTTCTGAATCTCATCCAGACAGGCAGCTATCCGTATGGTGCTTAATCGGGAGATTATGACAAGCTGTTAAAAATGGCTCTCTTTCGTTGGATTAGGAAGCCCGGAGCGCCCTCTCATTCCGCTGGGGTGGGTCCTTCCAGTTACAGGTCCTTCTCCCCGGGCAGAATTTGGAAGCCCGTCGAACATTTGGGTGGCCGGTCCCCGAGAGTCTCCTTGGGCTCCTGTCAGGCCCTTCTCAGCCAGTTCGCCTTGGAGGGGGGGCGGGACTCTTCGGGGGGGGGCACCTGTTCCCCTCTTAGTCCCCTTCATCAGCCCGGGCGGCCTGCTTCCCCCGCGCTTCCCGGGGCCCAATTGGGCGACTGCTCTTCGCCCTTCCGAGGCCACTCCGGGCTGTCGGCGGCTCCGCTTCCAAAGATGCTTCGAGGCGCCCCCGGCAGTCCGGCCGGCCGCTCCTCGGGAGGGAATTCCGGGAACTGCCGGGAAAGCGCGCCCGGAGCGCGCGCCCGAGGCGGCCTCGTCCCACCTGTTGACCCGCCGGACGGAGGACGTGGACGAGGAGGAGGAGGAGGAGGACGGCTCGCCCCCCGCCCGGGCGGCGTTTAGGGACCGCGGAGTCGGCTGGGAGTCCGCCGAGCGAGGCGGGGGTCGGCGCTCGCCCGCCGCGTCCGGGCGCGCGTGTGCGTGTGCGTGCGCCCGTCCTGGCGCCCCCGAGCCGCTCTCCAGAAAGCGGGCAGCGGCTCGGCGGCAGGTGAAGGCGCGCCGTCCCCGCCCGGCCGGACCGCCGCTCGCCGGAGAGGCTGCGGGGAGCTCCGGGCGCCGAGGGGGCCGCGGGCGCCTCTCCAGTGGACCCCCCTCCCCCACCAAGCTCGGTCCAGCCGAGCGGGGCAGCAGGGCCGCCACCTGTTGCCGCCCGCGCCCCCCCCCCGCCGGCGCCTTCCCGAGACGGCCATTCCTCGGCGGGCAGCTGTTCCGGACCGCCGCGCCGAGCTGCCAACCGGCCCTCCCGCCGCGGGCAGCTCCTTCCCGGCCAGGTAAGCGGAGCCCCGAGGCGGCCGAGCCTCCGCGACTTTTGCTCCCGAGCTGCTTTTTCGGTCCTGTCTGCCGGACACCCCCCCCCCGCTCCCCCCTCTATGCTGGACTTTCTCCTGCCAAACAAAAGTGCCGGGTTTTTTTCACGCCTCGCGCTGAATCTGGGACGAGTCAGTGAATGGGGCGGGGGGGGGGGCGTTATCTTGATGCTGAGAAACGCCGCCAAGTGATGCCCTCCCAGCCTCCCAGGCAGAGAGCGCGACCTGCCCCCCCCCCCGCTTTGTTTAGCCCCAGGTCTGCTGCTGCTTTCAGACACAACGCCCCCGCCCCCCGCAGCTACAGTTGTGGCTCGGCGTGTGCAAGGGGGGCGAGTTGCGTTTGCAAGTAACGGCGGCAGCCTCGGGGCAGAGACCGATTCAGATCCAGCTTTCGTTGGACGGCTGGCGGGGGGGGGCGGGGGACAAGAGCTGCCCCAGGGAGGCTGTGAGGGGTCTGAAGGTCGCGCTTCCCTCCTCATCCCTGCAGGGAAGCATCGGGAGGCTTTGGAGGCACCTGGCCGCGGCCCCCCTCTCTGTTGAGCCCTGGGCAGCTGGGCGGGCGAGGCAGGGCCGAGATTTCTCCCCACCCCCCGGCTGCTCCCGCGACGAGCCCTTTCGTCGTCTGCACTGGAGTCGGGCAGGGCCGTATTTTCACGGCCAGCTGACATCACCCGAAGCCCCTCAAACTCGAAGTTGCGCTCCGGCAAAAGGGTGCTTCCTTCACACGTTTCCACGGGCGTCTTATAAACCGCTGCCTGCCCCGATCCGTTCAAGATCACTTTGGGTCCCCGCCGGGTTTCTCTGTCGGGGGCGGGGGCTGCCGCCGCCAAATGGACGCTGCGGGGTTGTGACCCGCCAGGACGTGGCGGGCCCTTCGGCTTCTCTTCAGTCAGAAGCTTTTTTTGAAAGCTGGTCTCTTCCCCTTTCCATCTGGGCTCAGCGCTGCTACCAGAAGACCCTCCTGCGGACCCCCCTCTCCCCTGAGGCTGACCCCCCTCGGTTCGGATTGGGCTTAAGAGCCCAAACAGCCCCGCGCTTGGGGAAGCTGCAGAAGCGAGCTCGTTCGCCCTTGCCACAGAGAAAGCGACGCCACGCCACGCGTCGCAGGGACTTCGGTGCGTGATTGCAACGCCGCTCCTGTGCTTGGCCCCAGGGCCAGCTTCTTTCTTCCTCTTGTGGGGATATCAGAGCCTGAATCGCGGATCCGCGGTTCTTATTTTGCCAGGCAGGGCCCATTTGCACGACTTCAGACACAATTTGGGCATCGCAGTCACCAGCATCTTCTGGAAAACCCCAAGACAATTTGAATGCGACCCGCAACCTTGCATTTCCTTTCCGTGGCTTTCGAGATTAGCCTAATGTGAGACCCTTCTTTCTTCTTGGCCCAGGGGACAGGAAACTTTTGGAAGACCACAATAACAATTTGCATTTCCTGCTCCTGCTCCTCTGAAAGTGTGAAGTGCTTTGGGGACCAGGAGAGGGGAGAACGCGGGCTGTAATATAACCAGTATATTCTCTGCAGGGGAGACTGGAAAAGGAAGGGGAAAAAAAGTTTCTTGGGATTCTGCAGCAAGCCTTCCGAACATGCAAAGTTTTTGGCCCCAGTTTTGAGGGAAGCGCCAGCCCAGGGCTGGGAGACGGGGCCCTCTCCCGATACGCCCAAGGGGGGGTCACCGTTTTCCCTTTCCACTCTCTTTTTAAAGCCTTGTGGGATTCATTCACCAAAAAGGTCCCAAATCCCCACTGTCCCCACCAGCATGGGTGGGTCTCCTCAACTTGCTTGGCCCTGGCTGGGGATGCTGGGCATTGTAGTCCCCATGCATCCAGGGCAGTGGATTGAAGAGGGCAGCCTCAGACAGGTCCTGTGTCAACATCATCATTTAGAGTCCTTGTTTGTGGCTGGAGCGGAGGGCACCGTGTGGCTTGCTGCTCACATTGAGTGGCAGTCTGTCCTTTTCCAAATGAGATAACAGATTTGCAGTTTTATGGGGGAATTATATAGGGGACTTTTGCCCTGGTCGTTCTTAAATACTTAGGAGAATCAAGAAGCCCTAACATCCCAAAACAGGGGATGGGGCCAGAGCAAAAAGCCAGATTTGATGTGTTTCCATTTGGATTTCCATAGAATTAATGCAGAGGGCTGGATGAGATGATTTTTGTGATTCTTCCCAAGCCCGCAATCCTGTGATACTACAACATATCTTAATGTGATTACTTTCCATTGTGTGCTTAATAATTTCCTCTTGTCACATGCAAAATTGCAAGTTCATAGCCACTTTTAGAAGGCCGCAGCAACTTCCACACCGCCACAGCCATGCGGCCTTGGGACTCCTGTGGTGACCCTGTTTTCAGGTATAGCCCTCGGCGTGCTTTCAGGAAGCCAAGTGCATCCTTTGGGCTGGAAAACAAAGCTTGCCTTTGGCAGCATATTTTGAAAGGTTTCACCCCCTTTTCAGCCAAGGAAGAGTGGTTTAGAAGTAATAATAAAAAAGAGAGTCTTTGTTCACAAGTTTGCAATCTCAAAGAGATAACACCAAAGGAAAAGGGGACAGGAAGGGCAAAGGAAAGAAACAAGCTCAGATACCTGTTCTTTCAAGCATCCTCAGGTTGTCTGGCCTCATGAAAGAGAGCCCAGTGCCTTTCAGGATCCTTGGCTTTGAACAGCTCTAATTGCTAAGAATTCCATAATTCCATAAGGAAGGCTGAGTGAAGGAAGATCGATGCTTTGGAACTGTGGTGTTGGAGGAAAATCCTGAGAGTGCCTTGGACTGCAAGAAGATCAAACCAGTCCATCCTCCAGGAAATAAAGCCGGACTGCTCACTTGAGGGAATGATATTAAAGGCAAAACTGAAGTACTTTGGCCACATAATGAGAAGACAGGACAGCCTGGAGAAGATGCTGATGCTGGGGAGAGTGGAGGGCAAAAGGAAGAGGGGCCGACCAAGGGCAAGGTGGATGAATGATATTCTGGAGGTGACGGACTCGTCCCTGGGGGAGCTGGGGGTGTTGACGACCGACAGGAAGCTCTGGCGTGGGCTGGTCCATGAAGCCACGAAGAGTCGGAAGCGACTAAACGAATAAACAACGACAGAATTGCTAGGAAGTTCTTCCAAAGCTGGAACTCCTGCACTCTTGCATCATTCTGTGACCTGCAAACTGAGATGACACCAAATGGCCGTAGCACTTTTCCTGTGGCCATATCTGCTCAAAACTCCAAGGGAACTTGCTTTAAGCTACAGAGAACAACCTTTAAAAAGCAGAAGAATGGATAAGGGCAGCAGTCCTGTTCGTGCATTTCCTGTTTGCCCAGCCAAGAAGCAAATGCAGGCCTTCCACTGAGGCAACATCTGCTGGGGACAGTCTCCGTCCTGAGCCATGCTGTCTCTCTGTTTAACTCCCGCCATAACCCAAGACTGCAGATTGAGGGTTCTCCCAAAATATGCGAATTTGTTGTTTTACCTAAGCAAGAGAGGCACCCAGCCACGTCCATGTGTGCAGCAGCCTGGTGGCCCTTATTTTCTGAAACTGGGCTGCTGCTTGACGAATGAGACAGAGACGTGCATTTTTAATGAGAACAGGAACCCAGGAGAAGGGGAGATGCAAGAAAGGTCGGGCATCTTTCTGATTAAGAGACCTCGAGTTACAGATGATGGCTTCTGCTATATGTTCTAGTCCATGTTTCTCTTTCCAGACATGGACACCTTCACTGTCGACCTTGGTTTTTTTAAAAAGACCATCAAGGGGACCAGGAGCGGAAGAGCAGAGTCCTCCTTTGCCCCAGTGTTTTGTGCTTCCTTCAGTCAATTTCACAACCCACCCAGCTGGTCAGTTTCATGATTTCTCTGGTCAGTTTCACCATGCAGATTGCACTTTCTGGCTTGATTTTCCCTTCTGAATATAAGGAGTGAGAACCTTTCCTTTGCATAGTTCCAGTAGAAATTCTGGTTTTACATTTGGCAGAGCACAAAAACCCGTCAGAAAACAAGACAGGGAGAAGAGCGGTTTTTGAAAGAAAGCGGCGTCAGCAGTTTGGCCGAAGCACTAAGTGACTTTTTCTGTGCGTGAAGCATCGTTGACAGAATGCAATGTCTTCACAGACCTTTCTCTCAAATTTGAGTATGACAATCCTGGCGTTTGCATCTGTTACTGAAACAACATTTTAGGGCCGTATGGAAATGCTTTATTTGCTAAGCCCTGCCCACCTTATTTTATTCTCATCTTGCCTCATGTATTTATCCAAAGTTTTCTGCATTCCAGTCTTCAGCCAAAAGGATCTTCCAGACTGATTTACTGATTGGGAAAGGACACCATTTCCTTTTAACGTGTTTGGGTATTTGTCACTGTAAAAAACCCCCATAATTTTGATGCATGCTCTTTCCAGAAGGCAACACATGGTTGCCTGAAGCACACCTTGTTTTTTTAAAATGGAGCTGAGGCTTTCCACTAAGTCTGGGGAGACTTTACTTGGCTTCTCATTCATTCTGGGATAAACTGTGCCGGTAAGTGATTGGTTAAGACCCGCCAAAAGAAAATACAGGATGCTTTTCCAGCACAGCCCCTTCCAGGATATTTTTCCTCCTTACCAGCTTTCAGTCAAACTCACGGCTGCCGCGTAAAATCCTGATCTTGTAATTTGGCAGCTAATCAAATCTTGCAGCTTTCCTTGAGCTGAATTAATGAGTCACATTAGATCCACTCAGCAAGCATGATTAGACATGATTATGGTGGGACGGGCCTCAGCTCCTTCCAGGGTTAACCAGCAAGGGGAGGGCTTATTTGAGAGAGGACAATCCAGGTGCAGAGATGGGTGGTCACCTGAGAGTGCCTGCTGTGAAGAATAAACACCGAGGGAGCAGCCATTTCTGACCAAAGGCATCTCCACTGTGGATGTCCGGTGGCCTCCAGCAAGCTCTATCTGGAAGTCCCCAGGAATTGCTCTTTAATTTATTCAGTTCAAGCCAATTTTTTTGCAGGTAGACAATCCCTGAATGGGGAGGCTCGGTAGCCAAACTTTCTTTCAGCTAGTGGCCATGGATGACAGCTCCTCCCTCAGTTGATCTGATTTCTTTAAACTCTTCCAAATTAAATGATCATTGCTCCATTTTTCCATTTTGCAGAGAGGGCCAAAAAAAAAAAATGAAAACAGTCCAACCTTCACCCACTTCCCTGCCCCAAATGTTGAGGGCAGCCCAAGGGTTACGCCAAGAGAGAGAGGTGCAGAAAAAGCCCAATTTGAAGGGTCCCCAGCCTGCAGCATGTTTCAAGCTCAGAATGCTTTGAATTCAAGACTTTGCATGCCTGGAGAAATTCATAAGGTGAGAATCCTATTTTCCACACAGTTCAATCTGGTTTAAACTTGAGTAAGACATCATTAATGAAATGCTGTCAATCCTTTCTGTGGCGGGAAGCTAAGCCGGGCCGGGTCGGTTAGCATTTGGAGAGGAGACCACAAGGTGATCCCAGAGGGTGGCTCAGACTGGGAAGCTGAGAAGGCAGGCTGGACGTAGAGCCACCACCAACACTTCCATGCTGTTGCCAAAGAAGATGGCACAGTTGTGTCAAAGTCAACCGGAAGATGAGATTTTTTAAGGTGGCAATTCCCCGTTTTTCTGCTCCGTCTGCTCAACTTTAAGAGGAGCTGGACATTTTGGTGAGCTCTCTGAGGGTGGTGGCTACAGCTTTTGTCTTTGGGACTGAGCACATGGGGGGGGGCTTCAGGTTTGGCACCCCTGCCTTTGAATGGCAAAGGGGAGACATTCAGAGATCAGGTCCTAGAAAACAAGAGGAAGTGAGTAAACCCACATCATGGAAGTGTGTGCAAAGCTCCCAGCGCCTTCCCTTCGTCTTCCCCTTCCTTCGCACTGACGCAGTACCTGTCTACGACCCCCCCCCCCCATCAGCCAGGAAGACTAAACCCTTGATTTATTATCCTGCACGAGAGACTCTCTCTGCAATGAATCACTTCTCCTCGCCAGGAGGAAATCGAACCATAAAGAGAGTTGGATGACCCCCTCAGCAGTGCAGCCGTCAAGAGTTGCCCTCGACTGGCAACAGGGCTGAACCAAAGTGCTGTTATGCTCCAAAGAGCCTTTGAAATTAGCGTCAGTGGGGAAAGCGTCATTTTTTTTTTCTGGCTAGTTTTCATTTACTTTGATGAAAGAGATGTTGCTCTTGAAATTTACTTCTAAGGAGGAGAGGATTTCAGAGGAAGCCCTCTGTGGTGTGGGGGCAGGTGCGCACTTTCTCTTAAAGTTAGCCAGCTCTGTTAGAGGCTAAGCAGGTACCTTCATACACCCTGGTTAGCTTGGTTAGTTTTAACCTGGGGCTGCTGTGGGCAGAGTGTTTTAACATGTTCTTTAAATCCATTCTGTTTGCTTGGCTTACGTTTCCATGCATTGTGTGAATCCAGAGAAAAATATTTGCAAAAGAAAACACCTGGAACATTTTATATGCATAGTCATCCATGATCATTGAATCAGTCTTATATATATAGTTATGCCATGCTATACGTTTCCTTATGTTGAGGAGTATTTGCTTAATCTCAGAAGAGAAAACATGGAGATTTAAACAGATGGTGCAGGAGAAAGAGACCTCGTTTCTAAACAGACCTTCAAAGGATAGAATTTTGCTCAAATACTGGGAGAGAGGTAAATTCTTTAGAGCAATGCATCAAAGCATCTTTCCATGCTAACGAAGGCATTTGGAGATGTGTGAATGCCCTCCCTTTCGCCAAACAGTCCCCCCTCCTGGGGTCTGTTGCCCCTTGGCCCCCCCTCCTATCACTTGGCCCCTAGAGAAAAGTAAGGGGGAGGTGGCAGGGGATGGCAAGAGATGCCCACCCCATTGGTAAAATGTCCTTCTTCCCAGTGGTAAAGCCCCCAAGAGATCTCCCAAACAAATCTGCAAACTCTTTTGAGAAAAACGGAAGCCCTTTCTGGTGGGGAGAACATTTTAAAAGAAATTGCACAGGGGGCTTAACAGCCGCTTATCCTGGGAATCTCCTAGGCCTAAAGTGTGAAGCAGCCTCTGATCTTCAGCCCCTGACTTTTCCTGCTCCCGCGGACCAACCCGGAGGTGGCCTGCCGTGCAAATGCTAATCTCAGGGGCGATGTGATGCTCCCATTTCAGAGGAGAGAAGCTGAGGCCTGGGGCAAACCTTCCACTTTCCATTTCCGGGGAACCCGATCCGGAGACGACCCCCAGGATGCCGGGGCTGATCAACCGGACAACCGGCGCCCTCCTCCCTCTGGCTGCCTCGGACATTACCTCTTGCGTCAGTGGCTATGCCTTTGGAATGACTGCCTGCCTGTCCTACAGCAACTCCGAGAGCTACCCTTTTGAAGGTACGCATGGTTGCCTCTCTTGAACGTTGTTCCTCCTTTCTTCCTTTCTTACGGGAGGATGAAAAGGGGATGCAAACTATCCCTCCTTCGGGAGAGCCGTTTGGAGGGTTCCAACAAAGACACCCTTGCGCCTCTATTTTTATCCGGGGGTTGCAAAGCAGATGGCGGGAGAGCCCCCGGGAATGGGCCAAGGGACCGTTCTGAGTCGGGCCGGTTTCTTCTGAACTTGGAACGAAACTGTTGCTGTTTTCTCACTGGGGGAGATTTTATGCCAGCCGCAGGCAGGCAGGTTTCGTCCTGGTTGGCCACGCTGAGAAGTTGTGTTCCCTTCCCAGGCCTCTTCGTCTACCCGTTGGATGAGCACACCACGGTGGTGGGCTTTGAGGCGGTGATCTCCGAGCGGGTGGTGACGGTGCAGATCAAGGACAAGGCGAGAGTCGACGATGGCTGCTTCAGCGGCTCCAGTGATGGAAGGCCGCCGGGTGAAGACGGTGAGAATTTGGCCAGGGAGTGTGCAAAATGGCAATGCCCACCGCCCTGTTGGGTGGAGAAGATTAAATAAGCATGTAGAATCCTTGACTTCCTGCTGGATTCCAATTCCCACAATTCTCAGATACATACAGGTAGTCCTCGCTTAACAACCATTTGTTTAGTGATGGTTCGGACTTATGATGGTGCTGAAAAAACTGACTTACAACCAGTCCTCACACTTACGACCATCAAAGCATCACCATGGTCGCAAGATCATAATTCGGGCAATTGGCAACTGGTTCACATTAACGACCATCACAGCATCCCGTGGTCATGTGATCACCATTTTTAACCTTCCTAGCCAGCTTCTGGCAAGCAAAATCAGTGGGGAATCCTGTGATTCATTTAACAACCATGTGGTTTGCATAATGCCCATGGTGATTCGCTTAACAACCGCCGCAAAAAGGTCATAAAATCGGGTCAGATTCACTTAGTGACTGCTTTTGCTTAGCAACCAAAATTCCCTATTGTGGTCGTTAAGTGAGGACTGCCTGTACAGGATCTGACGTGCAATGTATCTTGAAGCTGTAAGGTTGGAGAAGACAAGGCATAGCAAAATAAAACTGTTCCCCTAGAGAGAAAGGTCTCTGCACGTCCTTAAAAGCCTTCAGCGAAGTGTTGACCAGCCCATCAGTGGCTCGCTAAGAAGACATTAGTAACTGGACTTCCTTTCCTGCAGGACATGTCATTCTGGATGAAGACCTGGAGCGGATCGTCTTTGTGGCCAACGTGGGCATTGTT